>NW_006920879.1:486102-617366 GCF_000417875.1 Pseudozyma flocculosa PF-1
CGCCGAGCCGTCCGGGTTCCTGCCCTCGGGCAGCGAGTAGCGGCTGACGAGGCGCTGACCGATCGGGTAGCACGTGTACCACTCGATGCCCTTGAAGTCAAAGTGGTAGGGGTAGGCGATCTCCTTGATGGCCTTCATGACCATGTCCGAGGTGACCTTGTCGCGGGCGTCGAGCGCGCTCTCCTTGGACTTTTCGCCCTCGAGGCGGTTGACCTGGGTGTAGCAGCGGATGATGGGCTCGCCCTTTTCGTTGTTCTCGCGGGGAAAGATGTAGAGGGCGCCGTGGTTCTTGGAGTGGATGGCGGCAATCTTGCGGACGTCGGGGAAATCGGTCTCGACGACGCAGTCGAGCGCGGCCCACAGCGTGTCGACCCAGTCGCCGTCAAAGGTGACGGCGTGGCGGTCCTCCATCGTCTTGCGGACGCGCGACCGGCCTCCGTCGCAGCCGACGAGGTACTTTGTCTTGATCGTCTTGGTCTCGCCCGTCGGCTTGATGACGCTGATGGGCGCGCCGCCCTCGTTGGTCGTCTCCATGACCGGCTTCATCTTTTCGAGCGTCACCGTGACCGGGTGCGAGCCCGAGCCCATCTGGAAGTCCTTGTAGGCCCAGGGGCGGGTGACGCGCTGGCCGTGGCGCTCCATGTCGCGCAGGTAGCCGCCCTCGATGAGGCCCTGCTGCAGGCCGAGGGTGCAGTTGTCCTGGATCTCCATGTTGGTCGGGAAGGACTGGACGCGGCGGGTGCGCTCGATGCCGCGCTGGCCGTCGCTGCGCGGGTCCCAGAAGGTGCGCTCGTACGAGGGGGCGCTGCGCTCAAAGAACTCGGAGCCCAGCGGCTCCATGTTGCGGAGCACCTCGATGGTTCGGGGCTGGATGCCGTCGGCGCGTCCGGCCGTGGTGGGCTCGGAGCGCTCGTCGACGACCAGGACGTCGTGGCCGCCGAAGCGCGCCAGCGACGTGGCGAGCATCAGGCCGGCGGGGCCGGCGCCAATGATGACAACGTCCCAGGTGGTCTTGTCGATGTGAGTGAGGGCGTCGGGGTAGTTGTGGGTGCCGTGGGCATGCTTGCCGCCGGCCTTTGTCTCCTCGACCGCCTGGCCGGGGGCCGAAGAGGCCTGCACTGCGTTGGGGGCCATGGCTCGCTGCGTCGTCGCGATGAGGTGGGCCGAGTGCTGTGGAGGGGTCGTGCTCTGCTCTTGACGAGGTCGGGGAGTGAAGCGGCTGCCTCTAGCGGTGGTGCGAAGGTGGAGGAGCGGTGAGCAGGATTAGGGGTGAAGGTAGTGAGGCGGAGGTAGATGGGGGTGGTGTGACAGGGAAGCGGCGTTGTGAGTCAGCCGACGACAAGCTAAGCCTTTATACAGAGGCACCTCTACCTCGTCCGATCCGGAAGCGCCCAAGCAAGCAGGCAAGCAGGCCAGGACAGGCGCCGACGTCGCCGTTACTGCCGCCGTCGGTCAACTGCCTCATCCTGGTCTAGGGCAGCGGCGGGGGAAGGTGCCCTGCCGCGGCGCCCGCCCCCGCCTCTTCCTTGGCCCGCACCTCGATGACGGCCAAAAAAGTCGACTCTCCGCGTGAGCCGAGCCAGGCCGCCTGCTGGGGCCTTCGAGGAAACGGCGGGGAAAGGGGGCGCGCCCGTCTTTTCCGAGCGCGGGCGCGGCCCTTTGCTTCGCGTCCGCCAAACGAGCAGCGAGCGGGCTGAGGTCAGCCGCACCTGCCACGCCTCTCCCTAGCCTACCAGGCCGTGGTTGGACCCTGCCTTGCTCGACGTTGGGCCTGCCTCGGCCTGACGAGAGGCGGCCCACCAGCGAGCGAGCGGATCAAAGATCATCCCACCACCCCCCCACCGAGGCAGGCCGGCTGCGCGTGGCCGCTTTGCCTTGCCTGCTTGCCAGGCTGGTCGTCGGCGCCCCCTCGGTCGCTGGCTACAGGCGGCACGCTCGACAGCGGCAGATCGTTTAGTCGACAACTTCTCGTCCTAAGAGCAGCCCGGAGACGTCGGACGCGCTGCCAGAGGAGATCGTCCAGCCATGACCCCAATTGGCGGCGGGCGACGTGCGGGTTTTCCGCTGCGTAGCCTGCTGTGCGGAGCGCAAGACAGGCAGGCAGGCAAGCCGAGACGCTAGGGCAAGCCTGGATAGGAATTCACGGTGAGGTCGCGGCATCGACGGTACAAGTACATCGTCGTCCAGGCAGAGCCATGGAGCGGCGCAGCTAGCAGCAAGACAGACCAATCTTCGCAAAGAGACGGGATCGGAAGTCGTCGGGTCGGCCTTTACATCATGCTCGCAATGCTCATCCGCTCGGCGGCTGGCTGCGAGGCGGGAGATGGCGAGGCGTCCTCGTCTTCGTCGCGGACCGTGGCTTTGCTCGCGGCGCCTTCTGCGCCGGTGTCTGCGAGCGTCGCTGATGCTGCCAAACGGGGCGAACGGACGTCGCTGGCGACCGACTCGTCGCTGTCGCTGGCGTTTCCGTACCTGTCCTCGTCTTCGTCCTCATCATCGTCATCGTCATCGTCATCGTCGGCCGCGCCGTCAGCGCCTTTGCCGTCCAGGGCTTCTGCGACTATGGTTGCGGCGCTGGGCAACACCTGAACTCGTTGCGCGAGGGCCTCCAGACCGGAACACGATTCCTGTCGAGCCTTGACCAGGTCGGCAAAGTTGGACAGCACCGACGCCAGGCCCTGCGACGGGCCCCTCATCGGGCTGCCCCGGTAATCGCCGTCGACGTCGTCGCCGCTCGCCTGCCTGCGCTCGACAGCGCTTTCAGAGGGCGAGACTGCCCGGGACGTTGGTCGCGTGCTGGCTGGCGAACGTTGCCGCGGGGAGGCTCTGAGGGACTGGATTGTGTACGGCTGGTCCTTGCCTGAGTTTGACGCAACGTCCCCTAGTGACGGTCCGCTCTCTGACGTGGGCGAGGGTGTTTGCTCGTCTGCGTGGGTATCGTGGCGGTCCTCGTCGTGGGACGGCCGTTTCGCGGCTCCTTTCCGACCGTCCGTCGCCCAGGCGTTGCCGATGGCCAGCGCCCGGTGCGCCCATTCCTGCTCGAAGCGGTAGAAGCGGCTGTAGTGATTGGCGACCTCCTTGGCCTCGTCGAGGAAGCCCTCGCTGTTGATCGTCGCCTCCCACTCCTGCTGATGGGCGGGGTCAATGGCCATCTTGGTGGCGCTAAAATGGGCAGCGGGGCTAGGTTGCGGGTCCGAGGGGATCGAGAAGGACCGGATGGCGCTGAGGCCTCCGTTTGTTCCATATCGTGGTTCGGCAGCCTCGTCGACGTCGCTAGTCGTTGCCGCAGGGTGCGCTGCGTTGCCGGCGGCGCGACTGGACGAAGCGTCGAGCTCGGCACCGGTGGCCGTCGAAGACAAGGATGGCCGAGTCGACGAGTCGACGCCGTCGGTCCCCTCAGAGCTGTCGTTTCGCGCCCGCGCAGCCGTGAGGTGTGTTAGGCGAGCCTGCTCTGCCAGCAAGTTGAGCTGCTCTTCGCGTGTCCGCTGCCGCTTGCTGAGGTGCTCTTGTTGCGAAAAGCGTCGTTCGACCAGCTGGCTCTGCAACACAGCCGCCGCTGCGGCCGTCGCTAGGTGGATGATGCTGGCGCGGCGGGCCGGATCCTTGGGCAGCACCACGTCCGAGGGCGAGGTGATGTCGAAGCCGGCGCCGAGATCTTCGGTCAGCTTCCGTTTCGAGCCGTGGCTGGTGCTGGGCAGTGCTTCGGTGTGAGAGATAGAGCCGGAGCGCTGCAGTAGCGCGGCAAATAGCTGGGAGGCGGGTAACGAGCTCGCCGGTGGCAGTCCGGATCGTGACCTCCCGGGATCGGCTCCGGAAGGGGATCGGGGGGCGCGCAGAGGGTCCATCTGAGGCAGTTGGGGAGCTGGGCTGTGTGCGACGACAGGCATGTCTGGCGAGGCAAGCGAGGGCGAGGTGGGCGAGTGGCAAGGGCGCGCTCTGGCTTCGAAGTCGGCCGGGGATGGGATAGAGCCGGCAACAGCAGCAGCAGAGTTCGATGGGGGCGATGGCGCTGGCATGGTCGGACGCTCAACCACAGAGGAGGGTCTATATCCACTTTCGACGTTGCACGGACCGGACATCGAGGGCCGAGGTGCTGAGGCGACGACCGGCCGGGACGGGGAGGACAAAGCGAGGGCCGGGGCGAGGTCTCTGGCTGTTTCCGCGGGAGCCCAAGCGGAGTCCGAGCCGTTGCACGGCGCCGAGGTCGTTGACTCTTCTGACGGCAAGATTGAGCTGCAGCACGCAGCGTCCGGACGTACTGTATGTCTGGAAGCGCGGACAGGACGGCTGCTCGAGATCTAGAACCGGCCGCCGGGTGGTCGATGGCCAGGCGCCGGTTTGCAGCGCGGATCTGCAGTCAGAGCGGCGGGCGCCTCTGGCTCGAAGGGAGACGCCCACGTGAGGAGCCAGAGCCTGTTTCGTTCGCTGCTCCTGAAGCACCGGTCGCTGCTCGAGGGAAGGCCAGACCGGAGAAAGGGCGGGCAGGACAACGGCACCGCAAGAAGTGGCGCAGCAGCGGTGGCGTCGGTGCGCCTAGGACCGCCGCAAACTCAACTTTGGCCAGGCAGTGACCCAGTCTTCTCGAACGCTGCGGCAGCCGGTGTGCTGCGAGATCCTCTCCGGAGAGTCGGACAAGGCTTCCTCGGCCGTTGGGCTGCACTGGCCTCGAGCCGTGCTTGAACACAGAAGTGGGTCGCCCTGGAACAGTCTCGCCGGTCGGTGCGGTGGCGCCGGGGCCTAGAAACGCAGACCGTGCGGGCGGGCCGGGCAAGCGCACGAGTACCGGACCGGCTGCGCCTCGAAGCTCGACTTCCGGAGAGCGAGCTCTAAACTGCGATGCTGCAGAGACCGCTCACGGTTAAAGAGGGGCAGGCCTGCCGTTCTGCCGGTCGTGGTAGGGCTCGGCAGGTGGCGATACCGACGAGACCCAGGTGGTGCGGGCGAATAGCCTCAGGCTCTGGCCGCGGAGATTGGGCGCGACCAGGAGCTCCCCGATGTCGTTGTCGGGAGCTTGCCGCTACAGTACGAGCCGCCGCAGAGTCGATGAGCCGGTTTGACGGTCAGTACCGGGTCTAGATCAGAACGGTACGTCGAGGGCCACGCCCAAGGCTGTCGTGAACCTGATAGGTTGCCGGCGTGCGACGGTTCGACGCCGACGAACGCGAGCAAGTGCAGCGAAGGTGTCGATACCGTTCGTGCCTCTTGTGAGTCTAGATCAGGCTACGGTCGACGACAGGTACGATTAGTAGGTTTCTGCGTGCGTGTGCTGTCGATCCGCCAGTCTGGGCGCCGGCGTAGGTGTTTGACAGCTGCGTTGGCACGAAAGGGGAGACGAGGAGGGGGTGGTGGAAGTCTGACGATGGCAGCAGACGGCGTACGGTCGAGGCCTGGCAGGATGGCGTTGGCGGCGACTGGGTGTAGGCCTGGCGAGCGAGGTGAGGGGGAGGCGGAGGCAGGGAGAGGGAAGCGGTGGATCGGTCACGGTGACTGGAGAAGCAATCCCCGGTTGCCGCCTGTCGTGTTTGGGTGGTCGCTGTCGGGGCGAGACGAGTGGTGGCGCGGCCACAGGCTAGGGGTACGGTAGAGCCGGTCTCGACTCTCTGGCTGACCGCCTTTGTTGGCCATCAACTCTACAGACGCTGCCGGATGCCGCGGTGGCCCGCCTGGCGTGGTCGCCACCGAGATGAGGACGCTGGGGCCGATTCGCCAGGGATCTCCCCGAGCAACACCGCGCAGACGCCCACGTACGGCGCGCTGACAGACACGCAGGCCGGGCTCACCGAGCCAGGGCCGCGCCTGCCTGCCTGTCTTTGCGCTAGACGAGTGTCTCTCTTCTGGCACTGCCCTCGCAGCCTTCGGCGGAAAGGGGTCTGGACAGACGATGCATGCATGCTGGTGCGACGCGGGAACGGGAGGCTGGGTAGTCTGGCGGGCAGACGGGCAGACGGGCAGGGTCGAGGCCTTGGTCGACCGGTAGCCTGCCAGCAGAGAGGCCGGCAGGGAAGGCAGACGGCAGGCAGGCCAGGCACCAGCCTGCTGCACGCGCGAAAGATCCAAGGGGTCCAGACCTCGGGGCCAGATTCCTCGCCCAGGCGCCCCGCCCCACGGCTCTTGGGCCCACAAGGAAGCAAGCAAGCAAGCAAGCTAAGGCAAGCGGGCAGGGTCTCGACCTCGAGGCTCGGCCCGCCCGAACCTTGCTTGCTTGCTTGCTCGGTGGGCCCGCAAGGACCAGCGTCCAGCTCGCTTCGCTCCGCCGTCGTCTTGGACTTCAGACGAGACGCGCGGCTTATCCCGCACCGGTACCGTACCGTACCACTTCTGTGACTGCGGGACAGCGCTGGCCGATCTTGGCCTGGTCAGCCCAGCCAGCCGGCCGGGGGGCCACCGCAACGCAGAGGCCGGGAGCGATCTACAGATGGCATGCGCCAGCTGCTCTACCCGCATCTGCAGGGCGAGGCCTGGATCTGCAACGCTGCAGCGGAACACAGACTTGCTTGGCCTCGAACCAT
The DNA here is from genome assembly GCF_000417875.1 of Pseudozyma flocculosa PF-1. Lineage (NCBI taxonomy): Eukaryota > Fungi > Basidiomycota > Ustilaginomycetes > Ustilaginales > Ustilaginaceae > Pseudozyma > Pseudozyma flocculosa. The sequence continues at coordinate 492,612 of NW_006920879.1, forward strand.
GCTGGTCTCTCGCACGACTGCCCCGCCCCGCCCCAAAGCCCGAAAGTCCGGTGACGACGGCCTCGACCGGGCCCCGCCTCGTTGCGTTGCAGGCGCGGTACGCATCCGGGGCAGCCAGCCAGGAGCAGACAGAGAGGAGCCACGACGACAACGACGACGCAACGCAACGCAAGCGAGGACGATGTCGAGCGCCCCTGAGCCTTCATGTTGCGCGACGCCTCCCGCAGCCTTGCGGCTACGCCCGACTCGGCGCACCGTCGCCGCTGGCGGGCAAGAGGCCGGATCCGCTGCCGAGGCTGGCAGAGTCGGTGGGCCCGACGATGGCGCTGCTGACACGCTCCGGACACCCTCGCAGCCGTCTCGGGCCGCGACGAAGCGCAGGTTCCGCATCAACAGGCTGCTCGGTCGCATCGTCCCGCTCATCATCCTGGTCTACGTCGGGTAAGAGGAGCCGGTGCCAAGTCGACAGCGGTGCGCGCCGCTCAGGGCTGAAGCGGAGTCGCGAACTTGACGGTTCCCCAACGTCGCTTGCTGCGCACTACTACGGTGGTCGTTTCCCCCTGCCAGGTACACCTACCAGCTCGTCGTCTTCCGCTACAACTGTGAGGCCAGCCTGACGGTGCGTCGAGGTCGTCGTGACTGCCCCCGGCGCTGACTGCTGCACCGATGCTTTACCTGCCTCGTCGACCGCGCAGATGGCCATGTCTGCAAAGTGCTCGGTAGACCTGGGCTATCCGGTGAGTGACCAGGAGCAGGAGCAGGAGCAGGGGCATGCCCCGCATCAAACGACGGCCATTTGTCCTCACCTCGACCCTGTGCTGTGCCCCTCATCTCTCCGGTTGATCAGCGGCCCACCTGCTCCCAGCGCACATCGGCTTCCTCGCCGCCGTGCGCAGCTACCTGCGCGTCTTTCTCGCGCACTCGTCGACGTCGCCCCGTCGTGGCCTGCGCGGACGACTTGCCAGGCTGTGCGGCAGCTCCTTCGAGCCGCACGACGGCTTGCGGCTGGAGCGCGGCCAGGAGGGCATCCGAGCATGCCAGCCTGACGGATCGCCGCTGCGGTGCTGGCGCGACGCGTGCAACGGCAGCATCCGGGGCGCGCGGACGCGCCACTGCGGAGACTGTGGGACGTGCAGAGTCGGCTTTGACCACCACTGCGCCTGGGTGAGTGCTAGTCATCCTGACGAAGCCACGGCGAGGAGACTCACAACGCGCTGTCGCAGGGCGCTAACGTCTCGGCCCTGCCCCGTTTCCCTTCCCCCGCCACCTGGCAACGACAGTTCGACAACGACGTGACCGCACCGGCGACGCTGCGGCCGTTTGTGCACTTCCTCGTGCTGATCCCGCCGCTCGTCGCGTGGGCCTTTGCGCCGCTGCTGCCCGTCGCATGGCGACACGCGCGGGCAATCTGGCGGATGGCGAGGCAGGATCCCGAGATCGCCTCACGCTGGTGGGACCGACGACGGAGTTGGGCGGGTGGGCCAGTGTTCCGCTACGCCGTGGGCTGGATCTGGGCCGGTCAAAAGGCCTCCTCCCTGCCGTACAGGCACGGCACGACGCTCCTCGACCGACCGAGCCCGCGCATCCCGTTTCTCGTCGCATTCGGCGTCGTCTTCTCCTCGATCGCTGCGAGTGAGTTCGCCCCTCCGCCGCACGCCCTACCTCTAACGCCTGGTGTTGTCTCCTTGCCCATCGACGAGGAGCAACTGACGAAGCGCGACACGTCCACCCCCACCCCGCACCGCACAGTCCTGGCCACATCGACGCTGCGCCAGCTCTCGCGCGGCGAACTGACCATCGACGTCGAGCGACGTAAAGCCCACCGTCGTCTGCTCTCCTCAACCTCTGCTGCGGAACCCACCGACGAATCGAGGCGGAGGCTGGACGTCCTCGAGCCGCGGGTGCATTTCAGCGTACCCGTTTCGCTCTTCTCCCCGGGCGACGGCGAAAGGAGCATAGGACGGGGCGAAGGCGAGGACGAGCAGAAGAGGGAGGTCGTCTCGATCCGCCTCGATGAAGGTGTTTGGCGCAGGAGAGCGGGGCCAGGACGGGGAGACTGGATCGAGAACCTCTGCTTCTTTCTCTGGGACGATGATGCAGAGACGTCGATGGCGGGACAGTGGCCGCTGAGCGACAAGGTGCATCACGAGTTGGTCCGACGTGCCGAGGCGCAGTACCGACAGAGGCAGAAATGATCAGCGACCCATCGACATGTCGTGTCATGCCATCCTTCGCATCACCCTGGCCCCTTTGGCCGGTCGATTCCGTCGTGGCCGGGGCGGCTCAGCTGTACACAGCGCGTATGCCCGCCCCTGCCTCACGGTGCGGTCGACTCCTCGCGCCGCGTCCACCCGGTCCCATGCCTCCGCCCGGACCAAATTCTCCCTCGGCCTGTCCGCTCTGAACCAGATCGAACTTGTCCACCAGCTGTTGCGGCTCATGCGAGACAGGACGGAAAGGTGTAAGCCCAGCAGCTCGGCGAAGCAAGGATGATGTAAGGGAGGGCGAGGGAGAAACCCGGGCTACTCACCTCGTTCATCGTATGCACGCCCTTGGTCATGGTCGTGAGGTAGTTGGTCAGGAGGACGTCGTTGTACTCCTGTCGAATGAGCAGCGGGCGGAAATAGAGAGAGAGAAATGACTCCAGTCAGCGAGCGTGATCAAAGCTCCCGGCGAGCGGCACACGGCGACGCACCCTCAGCAGCTCGACGTTGAGGTCGTCCAGGCCCGTGGCGGGCAGGTTGGAGACGACGGCCTTGATCTGCCTCAGGCTCTCGTGGTCCATGGGCACCTTTGCCTCCTTGACCTGCTGCATGTACGCCGTGACGAGCTTGATGCGGTCCTGCAGCTTGGCGATGGCGTTGTACTGCGCCATCAGGCTCGCGACCACTGCGGAGCGGACGGCGGCGGCAGGGGAGGTGGAGAGCGGATCAGCGCTGCGAAGGAGTCGCGGTCATATCGATACCCCTGCGACGGTGCCATGGCCAACCCACTGCTGCTCTCATCGCTCCCGCCCGACTCGGCGCCTGCCTTGCTCGTGTGGTCCACGGCGATCCTTTCTGCCTCGCCCGTCTCGATGCGGTAGCCGGTGGGGATGAAGAACGTGGTCGCCTCTGTGCCGACCATTTCGATGACCGACTCGTACACGTTGATGGGCAGCTCGCCGTCCTTGTCCGCTGCTTCGAATGATGCCACCGTCGGATGGAGCTGGAGGAGCAGGGGCGTCTCGTTGTACACCAGCAGCTGCGTTGTGCAGGGGAAGGGCGGAGCAGGGCAGGCAGGGTCAGCGAGCGTACCCGTACGGCGCTGTCAAGGCAGCGACTGCGACGCACCTGCTTATGGATGTGCATGTCGCTCTCGAGAGGCACTGCGCCGACCGTGTACCATCCCAGGACGTCGAGCGTCGGAAAGACTTGCTTGTCTGTGGTGTGCGAACAGCGCCAGATGGGGCAGGGTTCAGTCCGAGTGTCCATGGGGATCGAGCAGAAGCGGAAGCAGCATGGACTCACATTGCGCCTGTCTGGATCTGAGGAAGTCGTGGTCGACTTCCAAGCTGGACCCGCCGGCGGCGGCCAGCTGGATCTCGAACGAATTCTGGATCTCAATGTCTCTTCCGGACTGGGTGCCGAGCAGCATGCCGTAGACTGAGCGGACGAGAGTGCGTGGGAAGGGTTCAGCGCCGACCTGAGATCTGAGACTCGCGGCTCCACGGGCTCGTGTACGCACCTCTGACATTGTCGGAAGAGGACTGCAGCCTGGTCCTGACGAGATGCTCCGACACGTTGAGGATCGGTAGCGGGTGTCTGCAGAGGCAGGTATCGAGCGTAGGGGGGTAGGTCGGGGTGTAAGTAGAGGAGCACAGAGAAAGGAATTCAAGGAAAGCTCAAGCCCGGGCTCGACTTACAGGCTGACGTTGCTGGCGACACCCGACGAGGACTGGGCGTCGAGGAGGACGGGCGAGAGTGGCGACACGCGCAGGGCGCTCGAGGTGGACCCCGAGGCCGATGCGCCGGTCGTGCTCGCGGTCGCTGCCATGGCTGCGTGCTTGTGGTTGTGGCAGGAGTGATGTGCGAAACAAGGGGCAGTGGTTGTGGGAGATGGGCCAGGGCGGGGCGGAGCAGGAGATGAGGGATGCAATCGAGGTAGGCAGCCAATCGAAAGGTTGCGGGCTGCGGACAGGCCACCCGCAAACGGGGGGCCATTGAGCCTCCACATCCCGCCATGGCCTCAGCCAAGCCGGCACCTGCGCCTGTCTGGCCCCATTCAAAGCAGCCAGCCAAACGTCGGCACCGAAACGCCCCCGCCAAGCGTAGTCGCAGCCCAACACGGCGCGTCCAACAGGCAGGCAGGGGTCCACGGGAGCGGCCCGGCACTGTTGATGCCGCTGCCCAGCCTGCTCCTCCTTCCTCTTCTTCCACCACCATCAACATCAAGGACCACCTTGCACGCACCCACGCACGCCATGAAGCTACCGCCCCGCTCGCTCGTCAAGCGCCTGATACGCAGCCACCTGCCCGCCTCGGCGCGCCTCAGCAAAAACGCCGACCTCTACATCGCCCTCGCCTTCCTCCTCTACATGCAGCGCCTCGCAAACGAGACCCGCCTCACCCACCAGATCGACCTCTCCAACGGCATCCGCGGTCCCCTCGCAAAACGCCACGTCGCAGGTGCAAGGAGGAGGGTCAGGGGTTGATTTGGCTGCGCGGCCATCGCGCCCGCATCGACTCGACTCAACCTGGTGCTCGCTGGGCTGGCCGGAACGACGTCCGCATCCTGTCCATCCGTCCGTTGGCATCCTCAAGTCAACACGCAACAAGCGGAATACTGCATGCCGAATGGTGGCAGCATGACTGCGATTCCGACGAGGACGGATTCTGCGCCGAGTCCTCCACCAAGCGCCCCTTCACATGTCCATGTCCTGCTCGTCGCCCCTCGGCATCGCGCCAACGCCCAGCCGTCCCGCCAGCACGCCAACCGCACCCGCGCCCTGGCTCTTCAAAAACTGCCGGAGCATGTGCACCTTGTCGCCCTCCTCGCCTGCCTCCTCGTCGAGCTGCTTGAGCAGGTCCGGCGGCAGGTGCTGCAGCAGCGTCCGCGGCAGATCCGCCGCATCGTTGCCCGACGACGCCAGCAGGCTCGACAGCAGAGACAGATCTTGCTCCTCCTCGGCGCTCGGCTTGCTCGACTCGGCAGAGGGGGGCGTGGCGGTCTTGTCCTTCCCGGTGTCGGCACCGCTCGCCGCCGGCTGCTGTTGCTGCCGAGGGAGCGATGCGATATGGCTGTCGATCTCGTCCATCGCCTCGTCAAACGATGTGATGTCCGGTCGGGGCCGAAGCGCCGCCGGCGACCGTGCAGCAGACGAGGCGGGCTTTGTCCCTGCATCTGCCGCGGCCGCCTTGTCCCCTCTTGCAGCGCCGCTGCCCGCCGCAGGAGCCGCGGCGACCTCCGGGACGTACCGGCCCTCCTTCCTCCGCCTCTCCATGACCGCCGCGTACTGCTCCCGCGTCAAACCCAACGACGTGCGGACAAACTCGAGGAACTCCTCCTCGCCCTCGTCCTCGACGACGTCGCCGCCCTCCTCGTCGCCCGGGCCCCGCAACCAGTCCCCTGCGGCGCCTTCTTCGTCATCGTCGTCCCGCACATCGTACTCTCTCGCCAGCTCCTTTCGGACCTGGGCCGAAGTCTCCTGCTCGAGCTCAGAGTCGGAATCCGAGGCGCCGTCGTAGTGGTTCTGCTGGCGCGACAGCAGCGTCGACGTCGCGCGCATCTCCTGCGAGGCGAGTTGCGAGTGAAGCTTCTTCGTGGCCGCGCTGCCGGGCGGAGGCTGGACCAAGGCGTTGGACGCATCCTTTGCCGCCGTCGCGATGTGGAGCGAGTGGGTCGACGAGAGGCGGTCGAGCACGTCTGCCAGCCCTTCCGGCTTCTGCGTGGTAGATGTGGGCGAAGAAGGCGGGCGGTCGTCCCGTTGCGCGTCTTCCGCCATGGCCGTACCGCCTGCCGCCACCGCCGACGCCGCCGGTGTCGACGTCGGTGCCGAGGGTGCTGCCGGTGCAGGCGCTGCCCCCTCTTTGGTACTCGATCCTGTGGCCCAGATGCCCGCCAGGCCTGGCAGGATCTTTTCCAGCCTCTGCGAACGTTCGCCCTCGTCCATCTCCCTGAGACGCTTCTGTACCTCCCTATCCACTTGTTCATCGTCGCCCTCTTCTCCAACTTTGTCGTCATCGTCGTCGTCGTCGTCATCACCGTCATCGAGATCATCATCGAGCATGAGATCGTCGTCGTCGCCGTCCCAGTCTTCCTTTTCGTCGTCGTCGAGCTCGTCGAGAAAGGCGGCGCCGCGCTCGTCGGACTGCGTCTTCATGAACTGGTCCATTTTGGAGGCGAAGCGCTTGAGCTTGTCGAGAGCCTTGTCCTCCTCGGATGCCTGCGCGGCAGAAGGCATCTGCTGCTGCGATGACTGACGCGGCACGAAGCGGCTCTCGAGCATCGTATCGAGGTCTTCGGTCGTCACTACCATCCAGTCTTCGGAGTCCTCGAGCGAGGCCAGCACCGCAGGCGACGACGTAGGCGAGACGACCTTGATGTCCCCGGTGGCAGCCGCCGTGTGCGGATCAGAGAGCAGCGCATCGACCTTGTCGGAGACAGAACCGCGCTGATGTGCCTCCTCGTCCTGCGCGTCCGCACCGCTGTTTGCAGGCGTCACCTTGAGCTTGCGTAGCTGTGAGACTGCATCGGCCTCGAGCTGCTTCCACTTGGCGGACCCCTCGATTTCGTCGCCAAAGTAGCCCAGCTTCCTGAGCGAGGCGACAAACTTCGCATGGTCGTCTCCCGCGGCTGTCTCGGACGCAGCATCGGCCGCATCGAAGCTCGAGGCGCTTGCGTTGCGCTTCGACTTGCCTCGGCGACTGGCCGACTCTTCGTAGGCCATCTCGAGGCCGCACCACACCTTGGCCCCAATGTCTCGCCACCGCCCCTCGCGCAGCTCGCGCTGCACGTCGTCTTCATCCTCGACTGCGGGTGCTGCTGCACCTCGAGAGCCGCCTTGAGCTCCCTGCTGCATCCGCAGGCGGTACTTTTCGACGGCCATCTGCCACGGCTTGCCGAATGCTCGGGGCGGGAAGAAGCGGTCGTAGCAGAGCTGCGCGTAGAGATGCCGTGTCATGCGGACAGGCGTGAGCACCACTTCGTCCTGGTCGATGCCCTTGCCGCCGGCCGACATGGACGAGCTGTTCGGGTCACCCTGTCCATCCTGGTCCATGGGAGACGGCTCAGCCTCAGAGGCGATTCGGCAAGGGAAGCGCTTCATCCGCATCGCCGCTCGAGAGCTGATGACGTCCCTGGTCGTGAGCGCCTCGGTGGCGCGAGAGACCAGCTGGGGGTCCGCCTGCAGTACACAGGCCAGCCGTCGAGAGAGATAGGCGAGCGTGGTATGGTGGTGGTCCGCAGCAGCCAGGGGATAGTCCTGGATCCTCGCAAAGGCGGCCTCTTGGACCGCATCCGAGACGCCGGTAAAGATGGACGGGTCTGAGACTGCGCGGATCGCATCCGAGACGGTGATGGTGGCGGGATGATCCGGGTCCTCGTCCTGGCTGTCGATCCGCGGTGCTGGCATGGTGGCTGATCGGATCTCGAGCGGGACGAGATGGAGGCGACCTTGGTGAATCCAGACGCGGTTATCGACATTGTCTGGGCTGACCCATTTCGGCAGCGCCTCTGCCGCCTCGATCAAGATGAACTGGCCATCCTCGTCCTGGATCGAGACGGCCAAGCTGGTACCAAAGTAGGCAGCGTCCCGGGTGGCCATGCAGAGGATGTAGGTGATGAACCACTCGTCTTCGACGCAGTCGCCGCCCGTGCGAAGATGAAGGCGCACCGAGGGTGTCGTCGGATCGTTCGGTGAGGAGGCTGAGGCTGAGTTGGCGGCCAGCGACGTCGGTGGAGGCAGCGAGATCGACAAAGTGGGCGGGTCGCGATGCCAGATGTAGGGGCCACCGATCTTTGGGTTGGCGCAGGCGTGTCTGTGGAGGTAGGCGTCGAGCTTTGCCCGCAGTGTTGAGAGTTGGGCCACTACATCGACATGGGAAGAAGAGGACGGCGACGGCTCGAGCGGGTAGATGTGTGCGATGAGGGCCTGCTGCTTGTCGGCCTGGGCGGCGGAGCGCAGCAGTGCGTTTGTGTCGCTGAGCGGAAGCGCCGCAGTGCCATCGAAGCGGTCGTCCATGATGGGCGAGCAGCGCACCCTTGGCCTTGTGTTCCTGTGACGCTGATGGGGGAAAGTCCTGGACGGCACTGGCGAGGGACCACGGTGATGGTGGTGGCGGGGCAAGGGGCAGAAGAGGCAGCTCAGCTGGCCCCAAGTCGGCGTCTTTCGAGAAGAAAGCCAGCGCTCGCGGGGGGAAAAAATTCAAATGGCCTGCGCCTTCTCCACTTTGCGGTTTGTATTCGACGGCGGGGCAGACGCAATACCGCGTCGCGTCGAGGCCAATACAAGATTCCAGGCCGCCTGGCCGTGGCTCGGGTTGCGGGTGAGGAAAAGGTGCGAGTGACGCAGCATCAGGGAAGCCCTGCCACAGAGGCCGCTCTCACCTTTGCAGGCGCAGCCGGCCAGACTCCAGACTCGCTGGGCGGACGGAAGCGTTCAGGCCAACAGCGCGGGGGGCGGCCCTACTTCCGCCTTTTTCAAAAGACGACGGAGGCCCGCCAGCTTCCCATCCACACCACACCACACCACTCTGACCTTCCAACGACTCACCGCCACCGCCACCTTACAAACGCCATCCTGCATCTCGCTGTCCAACCCTTTCCCCGTCACTAACCTCCTCCTGTCGTGTCGCACCCACACTGCGCGTCCATCCTCGAGGGGCAGGGCGCGCACCTCTAGCCGCCTGGGCCTCGCTCGCATAGCCTCCCTCCGCCCCTCCTTGACCCCCTCGCCTTGCTCGCATTGCCAGCCGCCCTCGCCCGCTGCTGGTCATGCCCGCATTCAAACGCTCTCGCTCGGCCATCGAGCCCGCACAGAGCGCATCCTCGTCCTCTGGCGCCAGCGGCAGCGCAACAAGCTCCCCCTCGCCCTGGAAGCGCATTCGCGACTTTGTCGTCGCACCCTTCAGCCCCTCGCCCAGCAGCAAACGCAGGAGGACGCATTCAAACCTCTCCGACGCACCCCAGCACGCCGCCAGCGGCTTCATCGAGCTCGATCCTTCTTCCGACAACCCTGCAGCTCCGGCCACCCTTCCCGCCGACCAAGAGGGCAGCCTTCGCTACCCCAGCCTCGATCGCTTGCAGGAGCACGACAGGAACAGGACCGTCTCCAGCGGAGCCTCGTCTACCAACCGCGTCCTCAGGCTCTATCCATCACTGCCCTCCTTACCACGCTCGAACTCGGAATCAGCCGAGGACGACCAAGCGGTCCCCGAGCAGCATACCGCCGCTGAGCCTGCGCCGTTCCAATTTAGCCGCGAGACGTCTCAGAGGCTCATCGAGATTCTCGACAGGAACGACCTCAGTCGGTCCCCCGACGGCGTCGAGCTGGACATGGAAGCCCAGCGGGCGAGGGAGAAGGCAAGGGTGGATCGGGAAATGGCAGCGATCCTGGCAGACTCCCGCCGCTCCCCGGCGTCATTCGGGGCCAAAGGCAAGGCAAGAGCCACCGAAGATGGGATCGTCGCTGCTTCAAATGATTCGGCTGCCTCCGAAGGACCAACGGACCAGGACGTCGACGAGATCGAGGCCCTGGTCGCATCTGACAAGGGCGAACAGCTGGGCGACTTCGGCGGAGCGGAAGCCGACCTCTCTGTGCCAATGGCAACGCCTTCAGAGGATGGGGACGCCAAAGAGGACGAGCTCGCCGCGAGCATCAAGGAGCCGCCATCCGCCGACGACGCGATACCATCCGACGAGGCCAGTACCGATGCCAACGTGCTTGTCGATCTGCACACAGACTCGACGAACGTCGACTCGGATCAGCTCGAGGCAGCTTTACCTGACGTGGGCGGTGAGGCGGCGCCAGTGGCCGCGAACGCCGACCAGTCAGCAACTGAAGCAGCGGCCGAATCTGAGCCAGCCTCCAGCTTCGGTGCCGCCAACGAGCATACAAGCGACGTGGCGGAGGCCGCAGCTGCATTCGTCCGAGACCTCATCGCCGCCGGCCAGTCAAGTCAACACAAAGAGCCAACGTCGACTGACATGGACGCAGAAAGCCTCGGGGCCGCCGCACTCGGCGACGATGCCGATGCAAGCATGCAAGAGCCCCAGCAGGACGAGGCGAACGTCGAATTTGAGCAAGCTCCACACCTGGACAGCCACGTGCCGATGCTGGCGGGCACGGCCCCGTCGGAAGGCGACCACGAGAAAGTCGATGGATCTTCGCAGCACTCCGACGCGTCGAGCGACGACAGCGACGACAGTTCTGACCTGGACCGGGCGGGCGATGACGACGATGGGCATGGCGTTGAAGTGGACGAGCTCGAAAGCGCGGACGAAGCAGAGGCCGGTACAGACGACGAGGAAGACGAGGACGAGGATGGGGATGGAGACCATGGCGAGGAAAGCGAGGATGAGGAGGATGAGGAAGAGGATGCAGACGAAGATGCAGCGGAGGACGGAGACAGCGGGGAAGACGAGATCATCCTGGTGCAGGGCTCTCACCCGGCGTCAGCGACAGCTTCGTCCGAGCTCGAGGCCGGCGAGACAGACGACGCATCTTCTGTCGGTCCGGTCGGTGACGATGAAGAAGCTGCTGCGGAATCTTCGGTCTCAGCAGTCGCTCTCAGGCCACTACCCAACGGAGCTGACGTTGTCGACCTCACCGGCGAGGACGATGACGAGCGCGATGTTGCCGCTGACACCTCGGATGTCAAGTTCAGCCCGGCAAATGCAGCGCGAGTCGGGCAGCTCCTTCAGCGCCGGTCTCAAGCAGATTCGCCCTCGAGGCGCCGCCCCCGCCACTCGGCGCTCGTCGGACCCATGACGATGGAAGCGATCCAGAAGGAGCACCAGCACGCTTTCAGCTTCGACTCGTCTCTGCACGACCGCAGCAGCCTATACTCTGGACACGACGGCGGCTACGGCGACGCAGACGATGACGACGACGGGCGCTCGGAACGGTCGGCGGCCGACTCGGTGCGGGAGATCGGGCGGCGCGTGCAGACCATGAAGCTCTTCAAGCCACGAAGCGGCAAGCGACTGTCGAGCGGCGGGCTGGGCTTCCCGCGCGCTCCGAGCTCGGTCGGCGGCTCTAGCAGTGTCGGCTCGTTTGCGAACTCGCCTCAGCCCAAGATGCGAAGCTCGAGCTACACGAAAAAGAACCACATCTTCAGCGGAGAGGTGAGTGTGTGTGTGTGTGCGGCGCAAAAGGGGTGCAAATGGTAAACACTGCTGACTCGTTGGCGTCTGACCGTACGTCGCGCTGCAGCACATCCGAGCGGTCAGCATGAACAACAGGATGAACCTCAGGAGGCGGGTCAAGCAGGCTTGGGCCCAGGTCAACTCGCTGAGAAAGGGTGAGTGGCCACAGGCCGCCCTGACGTGCTGCTGCTGCTCGATGCTCACTGGACTGACTCAAGGGACGATCTCGGCCATCTGCTCTGAATCACGACTCCAGTCCACAAGGTGCCCACAATCAACCTGGAGGTGTTCGAGGGGCTGGCTCGAAAAGGTGCAGAGGTGCAGAGGATCGTGCAGGCCGAGAACGACCGAGACTTTGCCAAGAAGCTGCAGACCCAGGACGTGAGTGCAGGCTGTCTCGAGTTGGCCAGGTGATCAACGGCCTACCTGTGGACATACCTCTGACGATGTTTGGCCCCTCCGTGCCTTGCTGCTTGCTCTGCAGGATTATGTCGAGTCGTTCCTCCGCCGCCTCAAGCAGAGAGAGGAGGACGCCGGCAGCCTGATGCCTCTACCGGCGCACAAGCTCAGCGAGATCGAGCGCCTGAAGCGGGAGCAGCGCGAGCGTGCCCGCAAGCTGCGGGGCGTCCTAGGTAGGAGACCGGTGAGTAACAGGCTGCAAGCCCAGCTAGTGATGTGGCCAGCTCAGACGAGTATCTGATCGTCGTTGCTCTCCTTTTTGCCGCCGACCATCCAGCTGCCGGATCGGCTGCCGGACAACGCTGAGGCCGAGGTCGACGAAATCTTCCGTCGACGAGGCAAGATTGCGTCGATCCCCGGCGCGCAGGTAGACGACAAGGACGTGCGCAAGCTGCTGCCGTACCAGTGGCTCAACGACGAGGTCATCAACTTCTACGGTAATCTCGTCCTGAACCGCGCCAACGATGCCGAAAAGAAGCGGCAGGAGGGCATCAAGAAGGCGGCGCAGGCGCAGCCACCCGACGATGCGACCCACGACGCCGCTGGCAAGGGCAAGAAGAAGAAGCAGGAGCGGCCCTATGACCCTGCCCTCGATGCCTACTGGCGCGTTCATTTCTTCTCGAGCTTCTTCTGGGAGAACCTCAAGAACCGAGGTTTCGACGGCGTCAAACGCTGGACTCGCAAGGTGAGGCGTCTACGACGATGATGAGGCGTGGTCCTCTCTGGCATACTGTCGCCAAGCTCGTGCTGACCCCTCCCGCTCCTGTCTCAACGTGCCGCTGCCGGATTCGCAGGTCGACATCTTCAGCAAGGACATCGTCCTCTTCCCGATCAACCTGGGCAACTCGCACTGGGTATGCGGCGCCATCAACTTCCGCGAGCGGCGGTTCGAGTACTACGACTCGATGGGCATCGAGAACCGCAAGGCGTATGCGCTGATGCGGTCCTATGTCGTGTCAGAAGGGCTGGACAAGAAGAAGCGGCGCATCGACCTGCGCGGCTGGCGCAACCGCTTCTCGCGCGAGACGCCGCAGCAGGAGAACGGGTACGACTGCGGCGTGTTTGCCGCCATGACGCTCGAGCAGATCAGCCGCCGCGATCCGAGGAAGAGGATCCCGCCGCCCGTCGAGGTCAAGTGGGTCGAGGCCAGCGGCGACGACGGCGAAGAGAGCGAGGTGGGCAGCAGCGACGACGACGATGACGGCGGCGCGCGTGCGCAGACCCACGACGACGACGACGACGAGTACGAGTGGAACTTTCGGCAGCACAACATGCCCTACCTGCGCCGGAGGATGGCCTACGAGATTGCCACCACCCAGCTGCTCGAGTAGCAAGAGAAGGAGCCCGTCTCCCCCGCCTTTATCTCGCTGTATTTTTAGTCGACTCGCGCCTGGCTCCTGCAGCCGGGCCTCTCTCGAGTTGCGACAAGATCATACATCGTGCGCGCCAGCTCCCCTCGTGCCGCTTTCGTTAGCCATCTCCGCCGTTTGGGCCGTGCAGAGCCAGTCACAACCTCGAGATTGTGAGCGGTGTTGGGAGACTCGGGAAACGGAGACGGTTTGGGCCAGCTTGAAGAGGTGGAGGGGGTGCATGGAGGAGCTGCTTCAGCCCAAGGTTCAGACTGACGACGCGTCCACCTCAACCACCAACGACTCCGCCGCTGGCCTCTGCTGCCGCCGCTGCACGCTCGACAGCATGACGACGGCCGACAACGCGGACTCGACGATACCCATACTCGACTACACACCGAGCTACGACGAGTTCCTCGTGAGCCATCTCGAGACGCCCCCTCTCGCTCTGAGTCGACATGCCGAGACTGATCCCTCCTGCGCCTGGTCCCGTTCTTCGACGCAGACAAACCACCTACTACCCAACGAGCCCTGCCTCTTCTCGACGCCACTCGACACATTCGCACCCTGGCTTTCGCGTGCACTCTCCACGGCTCCTCTTCAAGAAGGTACGACCTCGGGGCGGGGCTGGACCACGCCCAGCATCGATTGGGACGTCCTGGCGCAGCAGTTCGGGGACCACGTCGCGCCCACCGTGTTTTGCGACGACGAGGGTCGACAGTGCAGAGAAGACCTGCCCGTCGCGCGTACCGTTGCCGAGCGCATGGCCGCCGGGAAAGGCCCCGTGTATATCAAGGACTGGCACCTTGTTCGTCTGGCTCGTCGGGATGCCATGGCCCGGTCGTTTCGGGATAGGTGGAGCGAGGTGGGGAGAGAGGAGAGGGAGAGGGAGATGCAGAGGCGTATGCCCTACGTCGTCCCCGAGGCACTTAGAGACGACTGGATGAATCCGCCCTATCGTCCTGCTCGCACGTCGTCCAAGGACACGAAGCGTGGTTCAGCCCCCGTGGGCATTGGGCAAGCGCCGAGGCCAGAGGCAATCGCGGCCGCCGACGGCAGCGACAACGAAGATGAAGACGACGACGACGACGACGACGATGACGACTTCCGGTTCTGCTACGCCGGCACGGCGGGATCGTCGACGGGCATACACCGAGACGTGTACACGAGCTACTCGTGGTCGACCAACCTGGTCGGCGTCAAACGGTGGCGGCTGTGGGCGCCGTCGCACGCCGCCTGCCTCCGACGCTTCCCCGCGGTCCGGACGAGCGAGCTGGTGCATGACTACGCCACCATGCTCACCCTCGTTCCTCCCCCTTCGTCGTCGTCGACACACGAGCGCGCCGGCAAGGTCGCCATCGAGTGGTCCGGACTGCCACAAGCCGTCGCGGCGACGAGGACCGTGGTCCAACGACCGGGGGAGACCATCTTCGTGCCCTCGGACTGGTACCACCAGGTCGAGAACGTCACCGAATGCATCTCGCTCAACCACAACTGGTGCAACGCCGTCAACCTGCCCAGCCTCTACCGCTCCATCGTCGAAGAGGTCGAGGACGTGCAGCACTCGCTCGACGACGTGCGCGAGATGCTCTCCAAGGGCCACCCGGGCGCGGCGCAAGCAGCCGGGCCGGGACACGACGAAGAGTGGAGGCGCGAGTGGACCAAGATTGTCCTCGACGTGGCCAAGCAGGATGCCGGGTGGGCCTGGACCGAGTTCTGGAGGATGGTGGCCACCAACCTCGGCCGACCCCCGGCATTGAAACAGGAGAGACCGGAGGATCGGTGGGTGAGGGATCGGATATGGCCGCTGGTGGCAGACTTTGAGGGCAGAGAAGAGTTTGCATGGGTAGAGGAAGAGTGTCGGACGTGGTGGCGAAAGGCCAAGGAGCAGCTCGACAAGGAAAGCGCAACACCGCCGTAGTCCGCGAAGACTCGGAATCGGTCTGCTACGACCAAGCTTGAGCTCTGGGAAAGCCTGCTACGAGGAGCACGAGGGCAGGTTGCCCGTCAAAGATCGCCCAATCGAGCACAGGCGCTGAAACGGCGGCAGAAGGCGAGGGCGGCACTTTGGTATGTCAGAGATCAGGGACGAGACCCTGCGCGGGCTCAGCCGGGCCGATCAACACTCACCGCCTCTTCGCTGACCTGTTCCTCGCTCTTACCCTCCGCCGGGAGGCCCCAGTCTTCAAAGGGTCGGATGCACATCTACGGCACAGGGAAGCGAGGGGAAAGATCAAGGGGGTCAGCTCCGAAACCTCGCCGCAGCGGGCACTCGACGGAGAACCCTACGCCATGGCACTCACCTGCAGCACGCGCTCAAGCGCCTCGGTATCGTTGTCCTTTTCGAGCTTCTCGACCACCTCGGTCGTGACCCAGTTCCGCAGGACGAAGCGTGGGTTGGCCTTCTTCATCTCGGCCGTGACTTGGTCGCCATCCCTGCCCTCCTGGAGCAGGCGCTTGGCGTAGTCGAGCAGCCAGGGTCGGAACTGGTCCATCTTGGCCGACCGCATATACTCGGGCACCACCTTCTCGTCGTACAGGCCCTCTCGCCCCTGGGCCTTGTCTCCCAGCGCAAAGTCGCGCAGCACCTCCTTGAGTCGCGCCTCCATGTCGCTGTCGCCCTCGATGATAGCGCCGCTGAGGCCGTGCGCCTTGAGAAACGCAGGCAGGCGACACAGGCTGCGCAGCGTCGTGGGAAAGTCGAGGTCGGCCAGTGCGGCGAGCAGCGGCTCGATGAGGCGGCCTTTGCCATCTTCGGACCCGGCATCTTGCAGGCCGAGCCGCTTGGCCCAGCCCCTCTTCCATTCGTCCATCAGCGTCGAGGTGAACGTCGTCTCGATTTCCTCGGAAGCCTGCTCGCGAGCGAGCTTCTTGAGAGCGTTGATCTCGTCCGACTTGAGCCGCAGCAGGTCGCCCGGGGCCGGCGCCCTGCCCTCTTGGATCTCGAAGCCGACCAGGGGAGCAAGAGCGTTGACCAGCTCGCGGATCGCAAACACACCCATGGTCGGCTGGAGGCGGTACGCGTAGCGTCCCTCGCCGTCTGAGTGGTTGCAGATCTGCCCCTCGTCAAAGATGTCCATGAATGCGTACGGGCCATAGTCGATGGTGTGGCCGAGCAGCGAGATGTTGTCGGTGTTCATCACGCCGTGCATGAAGCCGTTGACCTGCCACAGGGCGATGGTGCGGGCGTTGCGGCGTGCCACCTCCTCGATCAGCCGTCGCGCCCACGGCTTCCGCTCCACGCCGGATGCCGCATCGGCAGCTTCGATGGACCCGCCCTTAACGACGTCGGTCCAGCCGAAAAGGTCGCGCGCCACATACTCGCCGAGCATCCGGGACGACTCCCACTCGGAGCGAGAGCTGTGAATCTGAAAGGAGCCGATCCTCAGCCACGAAGGGCAAAGCCTCGTGGTGATGGCGGCGCCTGCACGTATCGGGGGCAAACGAGGCTCGTCAACACCTCGAAGGCAAGCGGAGCTCAGCGGGTAGTTGGCTCTGCCGTCTCACCGTTGATCCTTTCGCGCAGCACCTTGAGGTCCGGGATGCTGACGACGGCCAGCGCTCGGCTCGTCGGCACGCCAAGCGCGCCCATGGCTGTGTATCAGACGTAGAGGCGATCTCGCACGTCAGTTTAGCGTGATGATTCTGGCGAACAGGGTCATCTCCTCAACAAGACCCATGGCTCACCTTCGCTTCCCAAGAACTCGCGGACGCTGCTGCCCAAGGTGGCGAGGCCGTCAGCGAAGCGCGAGTAAGGCGTTCGGCCAGCGCCCTTCAGCTGAATGTCCCATCGCTCGCCAGTGGTTGGGTCCTTCGTCTCAACTGCCGTTGCCAGAGGGCGCAATCCGGAGGTCAGTCGAGTCCGGTGGGCAACAGGTGCAAGGAAAGGCGTCGCGTCAACTCACGTAGAGTGATGGCCCGCCCATCGCCGAGCTGACCGGCCCAGGAGCCGAATTGGTGACCAGCGTAGCAGAGCGACCACGGGGCGTAGCCAACATCGTCGCCCTGCCGCCTGCGCTCTTCTAGCTCGCCGATCCGCCTCTCGATCCTTTCCTGATCGGTTTCGTCCTTTGCCGCTCCCTTTTCGACGGCTTCCTTGTGAGCCAGGTAGGCCGTTCCGGTGCCGACCTGCGCGTCCTTGTCTGCCGACTGGCCATTGCCGTTGCCGGCCAGCTGGGCTCCGATGAGCCGTCCGGAGAGCAAGTCGCTCAGCTCGAAGCGCGCCTTTGCCGCATCTGAGCTCGGAGGCGAGGCCATGGGTCCGGAGCTGTAGCTCTCCGGTCTTGCCCTGCCGTGCTGCGACTTGATCCACTCGAGGCTGTCTCCGATGTCGAGGTGCGGCAGGCAATCCTCGAGGGCAGCGGGTGAAATCGAGAGGAGCCTGGCTGAGGGGAAATGCTGTCCGAGCCTCCCAGGAGGTAGGTGACCCTCGAGCTTGGATGTAGACCCCGCGCTCGCACCGCCACCGACGCTCGAGGGCTGGACCTCGTACCGCTGCATCATGACCTCGATCTGCCGCATCCTCTTCCTGTGCGCCTCGAGCTCCTTTGCCTGCTGTTGCTCCTCGGTCAGCTCGGCATCCTTGTTGGCGTCGTTCTGCTCCTGTTCGATTTCGCGTTCCAGCTTGTTCCCGAGCGACTCTGCCTCTTCCGCCTCCTCTGCGGGGAACTCGTAGGGGAACGAGAGCGGGAGCGGCGAGAGGTAGGAAAAGTGGGAGCCCTGTAGGACCGGCCTGGCCCGACGCACGAGCGAAGGGGACGACTCGGGCGCACCAATGAGGGCCGCAGGGCTGGGCGCGACGGGGTCCGGGAGGAGGTTGAGGGTGAGCCTCTGCTGGGGAGGTACGAGAGGCAAGTTGAGGATGGAATGCCTTGCGCCTGCCGAGGCTGCGCTGCCCGCCTTTGTGGTGATCTGCATGGTGAGGAGGCGCTTGTTCAGGGACGATGTTGCTGTTTGCGCTGCGGTGCGTAGATGGAGCATCTACTGCGTAGCTGTGATGCACGGGGAGTCGACGAAGGATATGGGCTTGGTCGGGCGTGGAAGGTGGTGGCGGTAGGGCAAGCGGCGTTAAAGGAGCGGCGGGCGGGTCGTTGAGTCACCGTCGGGGCTCGCCCGCCCTAGCCTCCACTCCTAGCGACCCGCCCACCCTGACGAGCCCCTCTGCTCCTCGCTGCGGCCCGGTGCACCGCAGCCAGCGGCTTGTTGTCGATGGCGCAAGACGGGCTACAACCAACCCTTCGCCACGTCGTTGACTGCTGGGCACCTTCTTGACTTCGGAGCCTTTCCGGCGGCTAAGCCCGGCAGGCTGGGCGACTGCCGGCTACGTTGGCAGAGGAGTGGTCCGTGCACATGCATGCAGCGGAAGCCCCGCAGTCGGAAGAAGGCGAGCACACATACAGGCACGCGCACGCGCGCAGGCCGAGGCGCTTTGGCGGTTGAAAGCAACCTACGAGCCTGCCTTGAACCTCATCCTAGCGACTCTGCACCCTTCCACCATCTCAACTCCCGCCACAACCTCGACGAGCGCACCGCGGCGTTTATCGTCGTCCGCCGCTTGGAACCCTGCTCAATGAAGCCGTCTAGCTACAAGTGGGCCTACCTCGCCGCCGGCATCGCGCTGCGCGTCGGCCTACTCGCATTTGGCCGATACCAGGATGCCCACTCGGCGGTGCCCTACACCGACGTCGACTATTCGGTCTTTTCCGACGCTTCCAAGGCCATCCTCGACGGCTGCTCGCTCTCACACACCATAGACGGCACCGCAGCTGCTTCCGAGGCCGACATCTTTGACGATGCCGAGCTGCGCTGCGCACGCGGGATTCTGCCGGCCATGGCCCGCTTCCTCCTTCTCAACGACCCTCAGCGGCAGACGTCCGAGCAGCATTCGGCCTTTCAGCAGAATTCGTTCATGTTTGCCTGGGCCACGCGCTGCTACGACCTCGCCCGCCCGCTCTTCCGCGCCGTTGCCAGCCTCGGTGACCCCTACTCGCGGCCCACCTACCGGTACACGCCGCTCCTCGCCCTCGCCCTCACCCCGATCCACCTCTTCGGGTGGGCCGACTTTGGCAAGTACCTCTTCGCTTCCGCCGATGTGCTCTGCGCCCTCTTGATGTGGCTCATCCTCGACGGAAGGAGGGCGCAGGGATCGCCCGCCGGCATCCACGTCCACCTCCCCGGCCTCATCTGGCTCCTCAACCCGCTGCCCGCCCAGATCTCGACGCGCGGCTCCTCCGAGGCCCTGGTCGGCCTTTCCGTGCTCTCATTCGTCTACTTTCTGCTCAGCGCCAACCCAGAGGCACCACTCGGCCTGACGCCCGTTCACGAGACCGCAGATGCTGGGCTAGCGCCGCCGTCCAAGGCTCTGGACCAGCAGGCGACCGAGGCGGTTCCGACCTACCGCCCGCTGGTACCCGAATCCGCTCTGCCACTATCCGAGTGGTCCGCCGCTGCCTACCTCTCGCCGGCGATCCTAGGCCTCGCTGTCCACCTCAAGATCTTCCCCGTCATCTATGGCATTCCGGTCATGGCACATCTCTCGCAATCGACCGAGGCGGCATTCGACCCGGTGGCTCGGCGCAAGCTCGGTCTCTTGCAGCGGCATTCCGCCGGCATCCAGTATGGCCTGATCGCCTTTGCCACATTCATGGCGACCAACGCGGTGGCATGGCTGTTGTGAGTCTCCGCATGGCCGTCGTACAGCCGTTGCGATCCTCCTCTCGCTGACCTTCGACCCATCTCGCTTTTGCCTTCGCGGTTCCGCCTACTCCACAGCTGGGGCGCGCCTTTTGTCGAGCACACGTTCGCCTACCACCTGACGCGACAGGACCACCGGCACAACTTCAGCCCCTACTTTCTCACCACGTACCTCTCCAACATCCCCGGCCTGCGATCCAGCACGGCGACCGCGGCCATCGACTCGTTGGAGTCGCGCCTGCTGTCGTCGCCGCTGTTTTCGTTTGCGCCCCAGGCACTGCTGGTGGCCGTGCTCGGGTGGCGATTGGGGAAGCGCGACGTGGTGGCGGCTATGACGGCGCAGACGATTGCGTTTGTCGCGTTCAACAAGGTGTGCACGAGCCAGTACTTTCTCTGGTTCCTCTGGCTCGTCCCCATCGTCTGGCCCTCGCTCTCCATCAGGCCAGGCACGGCGGCCGTCGCGGTCGGGTCCTGGATCGGTGCACAGGTGAGCAGGGCGAAGGTGTGGACTTCCGAGGGTCGTGCGTCCGACTTGATCGACTGACAGACGGTGAACATGCCTCCTCCCAACGACAGGCGCTATGGCTCTCGCAAGCCTACCTGCTCGAGTTCAAGGCGCAGGACGTCTTTGTGCGCATCTGGGTGTCGAGCCTGGCGCTGCTCGCCGTCCATGCCGCCCTTCTCGTGACATTCGTTCGGGCGTGGGCACGGTATCGCATTTCCTTCAAGCTCCCTCCTGTTCGTCCTGCGACACCGTCGACGACGGCGACCACGATACCTGGCAAGGCGGCCTGAACATGGCAGGGTAGCGCGCCAGCAAGATCCTGGCTTGCTCTGTATATGCACGTTCTCTTCCCCTCTCTGTTTCCGTCTGTGATCCGGTAATGTCACCTCGGCCACCAAGCCCGCCTGCGTCCGGTTGACCGTCAAGGAGGCTCGGTGAGGAGGTGGAGCATGCCCTGCGCGGGTCGGTTGACCATCTCCTGCGGCCAGCGGGGGTCCGACGGACAAAGCGGCGCGGCCATTTCTCTGCTGATCGGAGTCACCGTCTTGACCCTCGCCGTACGTACCCGCCGCGACGACCCTCGGCCGTGCTTGCTTGGCCTGGACGTCCACGGACACGGTTGCGGGTGAGCCTCGGGGGCATCGGAAACGTCGCTTCCGTTCCGTCTCCAGACGATCCACCAAAAAGGCCGGCAGCTTTGCCCCAGGTGGTTGCTCGTCGCTCCCCGCTCGTGTGGCCTGCCCAGCCTGGCGCAGCCGGTCGCTCCCTCGTTCTGCGGTGGTGGCGGTGGAGGAAATTTCTTTGCAGCCTCGTTGAGCGGCAAAAGTGAGCGCCCGACAGAAGGGACGCTTGGCGCGGTTGCGCCCCCCCGCGGTGGAGCAGGCGTGACGGCCGAGGGCGGGCAGGCGGGCAGGCGGGCCACGCAGGCACGCACGCACGGAGAAAAGGTGGCCGGAGCTGCCTGCCTGCCGTCGATCCCTCGGCGGCGGTGGGTCTTGGCCAGCAGGCCCAGGCCGGCTTTTGTGCCGAACGCGCTCCACATGCAGCAACACACACCACAGGCAGGAAAGCCAACCGTCTGGGCGTTGCTGGGGGGAAAAATCAGGCCACTTTTTTTTCTGCTGTGGCACCACCGACCCGTCTGCCTCTTGCTCCGCCCGCCCGGGTTCGGAGGGTGAACCCGACGGACGCGACACATGGCCGCACGACGACGAGAGCCTGGCTTGGCCGGCTTTGTTCGTAAGCAAGCCATCTCAGGCGCCGCGCTAATTATGTATTCTTGGGGATTCCGAGGAACGGGCGGTGTCATACGCAGCACAACAAGCCCGCGTGATGGCAGCGCGCGTCCCTGAGGCCACTCGGAAAGCTGAGCGATGCTGCCACGATATCGCCGCCAGAGGTAGGCGGCGTGGACGAGCCAAGGTCGCGGGCCTTGGTTGGCTTCGTTGACACTTTAGGCAGGCAGGGCTCGCTCGCCCTTCGGCCGCCGCCGCCGCCATTCATCGTCATTAATGTGTCGCTTTCGCCAAGAAGCCAAGCGAAGAGCGGCTGGGCGTGGGGGGAGGAAAGCAAGGCAGCGCGGCCCCAAATGCCCCGAGGCAGGCCATGGTGGGACGGCCCGACGTGCCTGCCTGCGCACGCGCTCGTGCGCATCTGCCAGGGCCAGGGCCCGGGCCAGATCGAGCCAGGCAGATAGGCGGCTTGGCCCTGCTCGCTGTGTGCTTCGGATTTTTGCTTTTCTGCTTTCTTCCTGACGGGCTCAGGCAGGTCGCGGCAAAGCCCAGCAGGACGACCTGCCGGCGCCGACGAGCCGGAGACGTCCCGTCGAAGCAGAGCTCCGCCAACGAGTCGTCGGTCGGCCAAGACCAAACAACGTACGCGACGACAAACGGCGGCAAGAATCCGCCAGAGAGACGCAGACCCCGCCAAAGCAGAGAGGCAGCAGCCTAGCCTGGGCCAAGGCAGGGCCACATCCCCTTGCAGGCTTTTTTCGTTGCAGTCGTCGCCGTCGTCGGCTGATGACGGCCATTCCTGGCCACACGTCCGCGGCCAACAACGACGAGGCGAACAGGCAAACGAAGACAAAGAGAGATGGGAAGGAGAAAAACTTGGTCAGCGGCCGACCGCCATCATGCCTGCTTGTCAAGCAAGCAAGGGCGCCCCCGTGCTGTGGGCTTAGCGAGCCAGGAGGTTGAGATTGGACGACACACGCCGCCCGACTGACCCGGAGACGGCGACGCGGCCAGACGTCAAACCTGGCCACGCCAAACCAGGCCAGAGTACAGCAGGCCCACGCAGAGGGACACTTCGCTCGCTTGCCCGCCCGCCAGAAAGAGAGACTTCTCTTCCGAGAGAGAGAAAGATGAGAGAGATCAGCAGCCACGGCCAAATCATCCGCCGATCCTCCCTCGTCCCCTAGCCTGCCTTGCGTTGCGTTGGCCGCCCTCTGACCTTCGGGTTTCCGCTCCTCGTCCGCCGTCCCTTCTCACCTCACCACCATCCACCATCATCTTTGGCCCTCCCTCCATCCGCCCCACGCCTGTCGCTCCCTCTGAGCCATCCGCCCCCGACCGCCTCTGCGCGTCCTTGTCTCCGCCTCGCGCGTCGTCCAGCTCAGCACCATCTCGGCGGCGACGTTGACCTCGCCACAGCTACCGAGGCCGATCCGCCACTCCTCCTTTCGCCCCCAACTCTGGCGTTCCTTTCGTCCATCCGACCGACCCCTACGTTGCTGCAGCCATGTCGTCCGCCGTGCCCTCCCAGATGGTCCACAACGCGTCGCAGCGCGGCGCCGCCTCGGTCGCCTCGGCCTTTGAGAGCGCCACCAGCAACGGCTCCGTGCTGCAAAAGGCGCTGACCGCCTTCGACTACGCCACCCTCAAGAACGCCGATCGCACCACGATCGTCTTCACCCTCCTCGCGCTCCTTGCGACCGCGCTGATCGCGGAGCAGTACGTCTACCAGCGCAAGAAGGGCGCGCTGCCCGGTCCCAGCTGGACCATCCCCGTCATTGGCAAGTTCGCCGACTCGCTCAGCCCCTCGCTCGAAAAGTACCAGGAGGGCTGGAACTCGGGTCCTCTCAGCGTCGCGAGCGTCTTCAACATGTGAGTGGCCTCGTTCGCCCGGCGAGGAAAGCGCGCTTTCCTTTGCCGTTGGCCCGGCGGATGCCCGTGGTCGCGCGGTCGGAAGGCGGGCTCCGGTGGCAGTGACATCCCGCCGCAAAACGACTTATCGCGCTGAAGCTTTGTTCGACTTTCTCGCGTCTTTGTGCCCCTCCAGCTTCATTGTCATCGCGTCTTCGACCGAGTTCTCGCGAAAGATCCTCAACAGCCCCACATACGCCGAGCCGTGCCTGGTCGCCTCTGCCAAGAAGGTGCTCTGCCACGACAACTGGTGAGTGCCGTTGCGGGATCCGGCGAGGTCCGGCGTAAGGGACCCGATGGATGGCCCATTGTTGCGCTCCTCGGACTGACCTGATCCGCTCCGGAATGATACCCTCATTACGCTCCTCGCGCTCTCGCGACACAGGGTCTTCCTCAACGGCAAGGTCCACGTCGACTACCGCCGCGGCCTCAACACGCTCTTCACGCGCCGCGCGTTGAGCGTCTACCTGAGCATCCAGGAGGGTATCTACAAGCAGCACTTTGCCAAGTGGCTCAGCAACCCCAACCCCAAGCCCGAGGCGTACATGATGCACTTCCGCGACCTCAACATGGAGACGTCCCTCCGCGTCTTCTGCGGCGACTACATCCCCGAAGAAGGCGCGAGGGAGGTCTCTGAAAACTACTGGCTGATCACGGTGGCGCTCGAGCTGGTCAACTTCCCGTTCGCCTTCCCCGGCACCAAGGTCTACAACGCCATCAAGGCGCGCAAGATTGCGATGAAGTGGTTCGAGCACACTGCGCGCGAGTCCAAGAAGAGGATGGCCGAGGGCAAGGAGGTCACCTGCCTCACCGACGCCTGGATCAAGGCCATGATTGACGCCAAGGAGCAGCGCGACAATGCCGAGCTCGAGGCCGAGACGCGCCGCGTCCTTGTGCGCGACTTTTCGGATCGCGAGATTGCCATGGTGCTGCTCAGCTTCCTGTTCGCCTCGCAGGACGCCATGACCTCGGGTCTCACCTACCTCTTCCAGCACCTGGCCGACCGTCCCGACATCCTGCGCAAGGTGCGCGAGGAGCAGTACCGCATCCGCGGCGACGCCATCGACGCCCCCACCACGCTCGACATGGTCGAGCAGATGGAGTACACCAAGGCTGTCGTCAAGGAGAGCCTGCGCCTGAAGCCGCCGGTCATCATGGTGCCCTACATGAACCACAAGGACTTCCCCATCGACAAGGGCTACACGGTGCCCAAGGGCAGCATGATCATCCCGAGCTTCTGGAACCCGCTGCACGACGAGCAGGTCTACCCGGAGCCCGACGAGCTGCGGCCGGAGCGCTGGCTCGATGCCGAGGGCCTGGCCGAGAAGAACCCCAAGAACTACCTCGTCTTTGGCAGCGGCCCGCACAACTGCATCGGCCAGCAGTACGCCAACATGCACCTCACCGCCGTGCTCGGCACCGCCAGCGTGCTGCTCAACTGGGAGCACGAGGTGACGCCCCAGAGCGAAAAGGTCGAGGTCATCGCCACCATCTTCCCCAAGGACGGCGCCCGCATGAAGTTTACGCCGCGAGCCGCACCCGCCCCTGGCACCGCCCCCGAGATCGCCGCGGCGGCATGAAAGCGGCGCGGTCAGTGTCGAGGCATCGGGCTCAGCTCGCCTCCCGTTCTTCGCGCTCCGCTTCCCGCCCGGCTGCATCGATACCGACTTCTGCGCACGATCCTCTGCGCATCTTTACGACACACGCCTCGCTCTCTCTCTCTCTCTCTCTCTCGCTCTCTCTCTATCGTCGCGGCATCTGCCTCCTGCTCGACCTTGCATTGCATCGCACTGCGGAACTGTACTTGTATAGCCGAACCTACGTCGGCCCACGACCTCGATGTCTTCCATCCTGGAGCGCAATTCTTTTCATATTTCTTTTGCGCTGAAGCGCGTGGAGTGGCGGCCGCTGCCGCGCTGCCACGGCGGAAGGGTCAGGGGGCTGTGGGAGATACGGTACAAGTACAAGGGCGATGAGGGGATGGGCGGCAGCGAAGGGGATGGATGGTACGATGGGTCTTGGCGCGTGTGATGGTGCCACGGCCGGCGCCGGCCGTGC
This sequence comes from Pseudozyma flocculosa PF-1, assembly GCF_000417875.1. NCBI lineage: Eukaryota > Fungi > Basidiomycota > Ustilaginomycetes > Ustilaginales > Ustilaginaceae > Pseudozyma > Pseudozyma flocculosa. Next base: position 518,165 of record NW_006920879.1, read on the forward strand.
GCAGTCGTGCATCAGGCCATGTCGACGTCGACCCGTCGTTGCCCGTTTCCTGCTGCTGCTGCTGCTGCTGTGGTGGCGTGCTTTGCTCGAAGACTGGCGGACTGATCGAAGGCGAGTGTGTTCTGGGCGTGCAGGCGGAGAGCGGCGAAGGGGTTCTTGGCGTAGGCAGGGTCGGAGAGGATGTGGGGCTGTCGCATCATTTCGTGAGCCCTGTTGGCGGTCGTCGAGAGCGGACGAGGATACAGGACAGGGTGCTGTCAGCAGACGAGCGGGACCGGGCGCGGCGCGGCGATGGCCTCAAAGACCGACAGGGAGAGGGCGGAGGAACGGGCGGGAAGAACTCACAGTGCCTTTTTCTTTGCCTTTTCAGTGACGACGCCGTCCTTTGCGCCTTGGGATCCCACGCCCCGGTGCTGTGCGGCGGCGACCGAGGCCGCAACGTGGGAAGCGTGCTCGGCAGCGACCTGTGCCTCGAAGACGTCGTCGTCGTCGCCATCCTGCATCGTCTCCTCGTCCGCCTCCTCGTCCGCACCCTCTGCGACGGGGGCAATTTGCTGCTTGAGGTCATCGACGACGTCCTCGAGGTCCTTCAATCCCTGTCGGTTGCCGGCCAGGTTGTTCCTCTGCTTCTTTTTCAACCGCTTCAGCGACGACTTTGACAGCGGCTTGCCGCCCTCGCCGGGGCCGCCGAGGTTGAGGACGGGTCTGGAGGATGAGGAAGAGTCGGAGGCGGACCTGGCCTGCGATACGAGTTCGGCGCGCTTGAGTGCGCGTTTGGCCGCCTTGGAGATCTGCTGGCCGCGCACCCCGCCGCCGCTCGGCGTGGCCACGGACGAGGGAGAGGTGGTGCTTGAGGGCGCGGAGCTGGATCGCGTCTTGGACCGCGGAGCTGCACGGCCCCGGATCCCTTGATCTGCCCGTACCATGTCGAAGCAGGCTGTCGGTGGTTGAAGAGTCCAGAGGGTGATGGGGTAGCAGGCGATGGTGCTGGTGGTGGCGGCAGTGTCTTCGCAGCAAGGCCCACAGGCAAGGGTTCAGGTGGCTGGCCCAAAAAAGTTTAGAGCGTCGATGAGATCGGGCAGCGCAGCAGCACATCGATTCTCTATCGGGGCTTGGGACGACGTGGAGATGGCCGGCTGGACTGCCTGCGGGGCCTGCAGGCTGCGCATGGGCGGCGGGCGGGCGGTCACGCTGTCCGGGCCACCCTTTCCCCCCCCCCCCCATGTCGATGTCGCGATCTTGATAAATATCCTAGCGCGGGCTAATCTCTGTCGACCACATGCTTTTCTTTGGGCTGCCTGCCGATAGGTTACGGTACCGCGCCAGCGAGCGAGTCACACAAAAGAGCGACGGCGCGGTCATCGTCAGCTGGCCCGGTTGCAAGCCCGCCCGGCCGCTGCTACGGCACCCATACCATACGGTACCGTGGTTCGGGCGCAGCTTGGCGGGGCGCAGCCGAAGCCAGGCGAGAGGGCGAGGACCCGGGGCCGTTCCGACGCCGTCGCCCGTCCCCGAGGTCATCATACGTACATCGCATCGGTTGCACCCGACGGCCAAGGCTGGGCGACGTGATTGCGCCGAGTGGTCAGGACGGAGCATAAGGCGAGGCCGTGCAGAGCCAGGCAAGCTGCCGGCGACGAGCGGCCTGTTTTGACCTCGTTTGCGTTGCGTACCGGCCGGACTTTGGTGGGCTTGCTGCCGCTGCCGTGTGCCCTTTTTGAGCCTGGGGTCCCTGGCTTGGCCTGGCCGGCTGTCTGTGCGCTGCAATTTGGGCACTCGCCTTGCTTGCTTGGTTGCGACTTGCTTCTTGGTCTGGCACGCGCACCCTTCCACCCACACCACCACCGTCGTGCATCCTTGACCGCTTCCTCCTCCTCCCCTCACTTCCCGCATCCCCTTCGCCCCTTCGTCCTACGGCAGTGGTGTACAGCTTCCCGCCGTGGTTGCGTTTGCGGCCCCGCCATATCGCCGCATAGCCCTCGATCCGGACCCGCCTTCACCGCCCCGACCTCATACATACATAGGTGACCCACACGCCCGCCCGCCTGCCCGTCCTGCCGCCGTCGCCACCTAGCTAGCAACTTTGTTCCGGCTTCCCACCCTCTTCGCCCCGACGCCTCCAGCTGGAACCGCCACAACCCTTCGCTCCGCATTTGCAGCCCTTGTACGCCTTTTCACTCTTCCCCGGCCAGCCGGTAAGCTCTCCGGCGCGCCGGCGACTTGCGGCTCGACCGCCGAGCAGATCTCAATCTCGATCTCGGACCAGCGCCCTACGCCCTAGCGCCCTCACTGCTCTGGCTTAACTTCTTGCTCCGCCCTCTCAGACCCGCATACATCATCATCGGGTCCTCGCTTGCTTCCGGTCCCGCCGCCAGATCCACTGCGCCGGAACCCTAGAAATTCGGCGAGCCTTGACCTAGAAGTCAGCGCGGCCGTCGCTTTGCCCCTTGCAAGCGTCCCGGAAGTCGCCGTCCACCTCCTGGGCTTGACAGGCTCTCGCGCATTCCACCACGCACCCATGTCGCTCTAGTCCGCTACCCCATCGAAGCCCCTCCCACCACCTCCCTGGTCGTTCGGGCTTCCCCGTTGATGGGACCGGCAGACCCCTCACATCGGATCTCTGTCCCTCTTCGCTCATTGCAGCGCCTCACCATCGGCTTGCTGCCTTGCCGTAACGCTTCAGCCGCAAAGCTCGCTTCATCCCACCAGCGAACACCTCCACCACGTCCTCCCTGGCACCGGCGAAGAATCTCTAGCCCGCTCTCTGCTCGAGAGACGCTCCGACCATGAAGGACGCTACCGGCACCGAAGATCCTCTTAGCTGGAGGAGGCACCAGCCTGCTCGACCTGCAGGCCCTCCCCAGCTTGTCTCGATGCCCAAGGCCGAGGCCAAGGCCATCCCGCGCACCCGGATCGAGCCCGCCTGGAAGGCCAAGGACAACTGGCGCACCCACGCAGCACCTCTGTCGCAACAGGAGCAGCACCAGCACCAGCAACAGTCTCAACAACAACACCAGCCTCACCATCAGCAGCAGCAGCACACTAACCAGCACCAGGTGCACTTCAGCCATGATGCGCGCGACGCTCCCGCAGCTGCAACGTCGGCGTCCCGCCTCAGCACCAGTCTAGGAAGCACCGGCAGCACCCACCTTGCGGTCCCTTCGGCTGCCAGTGCTCGCGCGACGAACAACTCCAACCCATGGGCCAACGGAGTTGGGGTGATTGGCTCCGGAAGGCCAAACTCCTCGCTCAAGCCCAGCAGCATCGCTAGCAACGGCGCGGGAAGGACGGCCGATCTGGGCACCTCGCCGCCGCAATACAGCCGCAGCCCTCCCATGCACTCCGACAAGTGGTCCTTGACCCAGCCGACGCCCGGTCCAGCGACAAAGCTACGTGCGCTCCAGATTGGCGGCGGTATCGGCGGCCGTCTCCAGCCGCTGGACGGCCAACGCGTCCACCCGACACCAGTCAACCGGGCCCTCACGGAAAAGGAGCGCAACGAGAACTGGATGCTCACCCCGACCAGCTCTCTGCCGAGCCTGCCAGGGACGCCGAGCAAGCCCCGTGACTCGAGCATCGACAGCGCCAGCAACGTCGCCCAGGCTAACGCCGAGAGGACGCAGGCGGTCGACGCCAATGCCCTCCATCGGCGTCGCGAGCACGAGTCTCGAGTCTATGGATCGAACGCTCAAACCACTTCGCGCGTCGGAGGACTTTCGAGTGCCTTTTCGGCCTCGCAGCAGCAGTCACTGCCTCGGACGCCCGTCGTCAATTCGGCATCGACGTTCGCGTCGGGCGCCTCTCCGGCGACTTCTGGCTCGCTGTTGAGTAGAGGCCTCGGTGGTCCGATCCACTCTTCGCCCAAGCGGTCGCCGCTGGTCGTGTCGGGCCGTTCTGGCGCGCGTGGGAATGTCTACGCCGCTCCTGGCCATGCCTACGGACCTGGCGCTGGACAGCCCGCGGCAGCGACCTCGGCTTGGAGCCCGGGAGCCTCGCCCAAACTCCTTGACCGGACCCTGGCGCCCATCGCCCGGCTCCCAATCATCGAGACCGCCTCGCAGCAGGCGTACAACGACTCTCCTAGCCACCATGTCTCGACCTCAGTGGCGGGGCTGTCTTCGCTGCGCTCTCCTGGCGCCCTCACGAGGCGGGATTCGGTCGCCTCTGCCGCATCCTCGGTACAGGGCGGCTATAGCCTCTCTCGGTCCCGACGCAGCTCGCAGGTGATCTCGCCCACTTCGCCGCCCGGGACCTCGAAGCGTGTTGGTGTCTACCGACCGCCTCACCTCCGCAACCGAGGCAGCGTCTCTGGCCTCCGACCCAGCGTGGCCCACTACGATCGAGTTAGGACCCCGAACCTGCGCGGCCACAGCCGCTCGCGCGAGTCGTCTGTCTCGCTGAGTCGTGGCGGCAGCAGGCCTCCATCATCGCTGGCCTTCTACCGCGCCGACACAATCCCGGAGCATGGTACTCCCGATCCCAGCCGCTTCCCGCATCATCGCGAGAGGCTGCAGAGCATGACGTCGGTTGCTGGGTCGATCAGAGAACGAGAGGACAGCCTTGGCTCCGAGGATAGGCGATCATACCTCGCACACGGCGAGCGGTTCGTGGCTCCGGATGCCAGGACCAACGATCCAAGCGACGACCCAGTTCAGGCTGCCAAACTGGCCTTGGACGGTGCATCTCTGGTGGCAAAGCTCGAGGAACAATCGAGGATTGACGACGAGCGCATCCGGCTCAGCCGCCGGAACCGCTTCGATCGCTCGAGCGACGATGTCTTTGCCGAGACGCGTTCGCGCCTTGACAACAGGCCATTCAATGACCTTGACGGCGACAAGAGCGGTGCGAACGACGACAGTCACGGCAAGCGCCAACATGGCGATGACATCGATGCCATCGACGATGACAACGATGTTGATGAGGACGACGACAACGCCAGCCAGGAATTCTTTGACCTCTCGGCGGACGATTTGATGCACTACGGCGCCTCGGACGGCTATCCTCTCAGCCGCAACGGAAGCGCAATCGAAGGGCGTCCGCCGGGCGACATCTTCGAGGTCGGCGACCGACTCGGGCCCGGTCTCGAGCACGAGGGTCAGATGATCCGGATCGCCGAAACGACCCCGGGCTTTGTCGATCAGAATGGCGATCTGACCGGCAGCCAGCTCGAGGTGGTCAGGAAGCTCGGAGAAGGCAGCTACGCCGTAGTCTACTTGGTCCGCGAGGTGATGCCCGAAGACCCCCAGCTGACCGATGCGGACGGGGCGTTCTCCATCGCCGACGACGAGGATGCCGAGATGCAGCCCGCCGCTGCCCGAGCCGCCTTCATCACCGGGTCGAGACAGGGGCGTCGGTCGGGCTCGATGCCGCAGTCGCCTGACCCGCATCCGTCGTATGCGGCTGCCAGGGCGCTGATCCACAACGAAGACGAGGCCGATGAAACCATGAGGGGCCAGGACTCCGAGGACCTTCTCAGCTCCACGCTCAAGGCACACGTCGACGCTGGCGACACGACGATGTCGTACCACTCACCATCACTCGAGCAGCGCCGACGCAAGGACCTGCAGGACGAGCAACATCAAATGCAGCAGCAGCAGCAGCAGCAGCAGCCTCGCACCACTCCTTTCACGCCGCGCGAGTTCGCCCTCAAGTGCCTCTGCAAACGCGATCTGCCAGAGGACATGCTCGAGATCCAGCGCCTCGAGGCGACCATTCATCAGTCGATCCCCGCGCATCCCAACATCGTGACCCTCTACCGCACCTACGAGACGCAAGACTGGCTCTTCCTGATCCTCGAGTACTGCCCGGGTCAGGATCTCTACTACTGGCTCGAGCAGGCGCAGGACACGGACGCTGCCGTTGCCGCAGATGGGCCCGGCAGGGTCAACGGCGAGGACGACGCGTCGGCCCGACGCTACCAACGCGACAGCGTATCGCCTCGGCCGGGCGCTGACGGTGACGACATGAGCGTGGGCGAGTTGGGCACTTCGCTCGACGCGACACCGCCTTCGCCATCGCTGCTGGCGTCGACAGCTGGCAGTACGCTGCTGTCGCGTCGGCGTGTGCGCCTGATCTCGCGCATGTTCCGACAGATCTGCGATGCCGTCCAATTCTGCCACGACCGCGGCATCAGCCACCGCGACATCAAGCCGGAGAATTTCATCGTCGAGGACCGCCGGTACACGGAAGAGGCTGCGGCTGCCTCTCCGTTTGCGCCGGACCAGAGCGTCAGCACAGTGGCCGACAGCATGAGAGACACGGAGGCTCGCGTAATCGTCAAAATGACCGACTTTGGTCTCGCGACTGCCGACGAGCGCTGCGACGACTTCGACTGCGGCAGCAAGCCCTACATGGCCTTCGGTGAGTTCTCAATGGCTGCAGCTTGGCTGTTCTTTTACGAGATCTCAGCTTCGGCCGGAACGCCGACCCGTTGAAACTCCTCCTGACGCTCTCCTCCCCTTTCCCGCTGCCGCCACAGAATGCCACAACAACGTCTCGTGCGACTACGATCCCAAGCAGGCCGACGTGTGGTCGCTCGGCGTCGTCCTGCTCAACCTGCTCTTCCACCGCAACCCCTTCACGGAGCCCTCATCCGACTGCCCGTCGTTTTCCGCCTACTGCTACGACCCGGTCGGCTTCCTGATGGATTCATTCGACGGTCTGACTGAAAAGGTCGCCTGCTACCTCGCCGAGAACGTCTTTTGCTCCGTCGACGTCGAGACCGGCGCCAGGAAGCGCGTCTCTGCCGGCGAGCTGTCGCGCTGGGCTCTCGGACTCGTTGAGCACCTGGACCTCAACGGTCCTGGCCCTGGACGCATCTCCCGCGGCGCCTCGATGTACGCTACCACGCCGCTGATCCACTCGAGGACCACGTCCATCTCGACGCTGCCATCAATGCTCGGATCGCCCAAGGGTCGCTCGCGGTCGATCGCCCGGGAGGGCAGCATCGACCTGCAGGGCCTCAACGACTTCAATACGGACGGCCTCTACCGCTCAAGCTTCTTCGGCGGGCTGCGGGACAGCATCTCGCCTGGGCCAGGTCTCTTTACCCCAGACGTCTTGCCGTCGCCTCGCTTCACCCCGTCGCCTCGGCCTGCCGAGCGCAACCCGTTCGACGCCCAGTATGGCCGCGCGTCGCCGCTCCCGCCGGCGCAGAGCCCAGAGCAGCAGAGCGAGCCCGTCAAAGGGTCTGCCCTGCGTCAGGAGGTTGTGCTGGACCAGCACTCCTCTCCGCGGACGACGGTCGACTCCGACTACCAGGAACGTCTGGACCGCGACGAGGTCGACGCCATGCTGCAGTGCGAGTCCAAAGCGCCCGGGACCTCGGCGGAAGAAGACCTTCGGCCGTCGTCGTCACATCGCAAAAGCCTGGTGCTTGATGCCGGCAGTCTGCCTGCCATCATCGATGTCGAGGACGACGTTGAAGAGATGTCTGACAAGCATTCGGCAACAGCGGCTGAGGCTCCCGCGGAGAAGTCCGTTCCCGCAGAGCAGTCGGACGATATATCCAACGACAACGGCATCGGCAACAGCAGCGACCATGAGACGGACCCGGACGGCGACGACGAGTCGGCTGCGGTCGCGCCCGGCGAGGCTGGCGAAGGAGATTGCGGCGACGACCCGTCCGAGCCTTCGACCGAAGCGACAACTGCCAAGCCAGCAAGCATCACAGCATCGAATCACTCAAAGCGCCGAAAGCGCGGGGCCAGAAAGGGAAGGACGCTGGCCAAGCAGCTCAAGCGGTCGCAGTCGGTCGAGAACCTCTCACGCGTGACCGACATCGACGTCGAGGCGCAGGCCCGGGACGCCACGATCCGCGAGCTGGCCCTTGCCTCGGAGACTCTGGCACGTCAGATGAGCAAGATGAGTGGCAAACAGGCCGATGCCGAGGATGCCCGGTCGGCCGCCGTTCCCAGCGTCAGCCTGTCGCCCCCAACCGCCGCTGCAGCGGCCAAGTTCAACCTGCAAGTCCTGTCTCCGGTGCAGCGAGCGGACCTCGGCGCCGCTGATGCCGCAGCCAACACTGCGACCAGCCTGGTCAATGGACGCGCTTCAACCGACCGTGCCAGCCTGGCCGAGACTGCCTCAACCGTCTCTTCCAATTGGTCATCGGCTGCTCAGCGACGCGAGCGGATCAATGAGCGCAAGGCCGGCGCCGCACCTACGCTACAGGACTCAGGGCGCTCGAAGCCCATGTCGTGGCGAGAGAGGAACCCGTCTACGACGACATTCTCTTCGCTGGCCTCCAACAGCACCGTGTCGAGCCGCAGCTCGGTCTCTTCGGAATCCTCGAGCGTCTATTCGACCGCGTCGGCGCCGGCGGCCCTCACGAAGCGCGACCCCTCGCTGCGGTCGCGGTCGCGAGCGAGTGGGCTGCTCAGCGTCACCGGTCTCGGCACCATCTCGGAGCGCGAGAAGCCGCAGCGCAAGGAGGTCGACGCCAGCTATCTCGCCGGCATCTTCGGAGGCGACGAGGCGAGAGCGATGGACAAGAAGCGCCGAGAGGCTCGGGAAAAGGCAAAGGCCGAGGCCGAGCGGGAGCGAGGCAAGGGCAAGCTCCTCGAGCTGCTCCAAGACACCAAGAGCAAGGACAGTGTGGGCGACAAGGACAAGGCGGCAAGGAAGGACACCGGCCTCAGCCGCCAGAGCACCCACGACAGCCAAGCCTCCGCAGCCGCATCGCCTTCGCCGTCGACGTCGTTTGTCTCGCGCTTCCGGCGACCGGGCTCGTCTTCGTCGGCCAAGAGCAAGGATTCGGCATTCAAGGCCATCGATGCGTCGGGCGCCTCGAACGCGTCGTCATCGCCGTCCAAGCCCGCCTCGATGTCGCCCCCTGTTCCGGTTACCGGGAGCATCGGAGGTGGTCTCGGCCTCCGGCGTGACGCCGCCACGAGCGCCAGCAGCCTGCAGACCGCGTTGGAGCCGCGTGAGGTCGGTGCAGGCGCGACCCGCTCGGCATCGCTCCGAAGATCTGGTGACAAGAATCAGCTCAACGGCGACAGCAACGTGGCGCCCATGAGCGAGGCGGCCCCGCATCGCGGTGGGTCTTTACGCTCTCCCTCGCAGGCGTCGTTTGTCAGTCTTGCCGGCAAATCGACAGCTTCACACCTGGCGCCGCTGTCGTCGCCCTCGGCATCGTCATCGCACGTTCCCGAGGCGGGTTGCAGCGATGCCGCCGCTCCGACAACTGCCCCGGCCCCGGTGGCCAAGAAGAGGGGCATGGGCAAGTTCTTTTCGGGCATGCGTGACACGCTCATGAATCGTTGAGGACGAGCTCGCGCGGCGACAGGCGGACAGCCACGATCCCCAACCATGCAGGTTTACGTTCTCTTCCGGTAAGGGGTCGATGCCGAGCCATGGCTGCCACGCGGACGGAGTCGGTACGGCAGCTTCGTTAAGCTCGCCTCGGCCACCAGACGGCTGCTTGGCGGACCCTCTCCCTCCGTTGCCAACCTTTGGAAACGCACCTCGTTCTCAAGATCACATCCACCACCCGATTCGATCCCTCGACACACTCTCACACGCACACACACCTCCAACACCCCGGTACCCCATCCATCTTTGTATTTGTTCCGTCTGGTCGAATTCGCACAAACATAAACCCAAACGCAATGTCATTCTCTCTGTGGATCAGACCGATGAGGAGGGGCCGGCGAGTGGCTGGGCGAGGACGGTTCGCAGACGTCAACGAGCAGCGATTGCCGGCAGGCTCTCATATAAGAGGTGGATGAGAGGGCTTGGGCCTGTGGACGGCGCGGCGACTCTTAATCGGCCTCGTGGCCGAGGCTGGAACGCCGCGAGATGGGACCTGCGTCGAAGCTTGGCGAGCGGAACGGGCAACACGACGCTCGGCGGGTATACTCTGTGCAGTATGAGAAGAGAGGCAGGAGAGGAGCATCGATTCAGCGGAACGGCTTCCTGTCCTACGGCATCCCGGCCAGGCCGTGCCAGAAGCAACTTATGAGCCTTGGCGGCGACAACTAACGGCGACTTGAGGGCGGGTCGGGGTCAGAAAGAGAGCGGCGAATACGTAAAACAAGGCCGGGCGGTACATGACGTAGAGGTAGGCCCCCGGGCGGGGCTTTTTTTCTCGATAGAGTGCGCTTTGCATACGCAGATCTTCCCGACCGGGTTCGGCATCGAGCTCCGCTCAATCACACGGCCACGGCCAACCTTCGAACGGCACTGGCCGGCAGGCAGCAACGTTGTCAGAGTCTTCGGCATGGCATAGAGGAGATTGGCACCGTACAGTAAAGAGTAGAAAGCGCGGCGTTCTTGGTCGCAGCAACGGGTCCGACGGTGCGCGTGTGCGGTAACTTTGCCAGCCCTTTGAATGGTGGCCAAGCTGTCTGGACGGGCGAGTGCAACGTCATGCCTTGCGCCTCTACTCTAGGCAGTTGCACGCCTTACCTTGTGATGCACAAGCTGAAGGTGACGGAGCAACCCTCGGCATCGGATCGGCATCGGATCGAAGAAGCAGCACGCACGCCAGACGAGGGCCCAGAGGGGAGCGCTAAACGAGGCCCGCCAGCTCCAACGTGATGAGCTTACTCGATGCGACCATGTGGGCACCTACACATACACACCTACATACGAGCTCACAGCTACAGTACCAACCGACGCTCGGTCCACCGGCCGATGAGAGAAGAAAGAAGTTAGGTTGCACACGAGCAAGATCGGGGGTGGCCCCCGGTCAGCCGGCCGGTTCCTGGTGGTGATGTGAGAGCATTCCGGGGTCTGTTTCGGTTAGGGCCGACCTTGCCTCGCCTTGCTCAAAGACAGAGAGGAGGGAGGGAGGCGGCCGTACAGGTAAGGTATCGGTGGGCAGGCACGTCTGCCCGGATGTAAGCCGCTGTGGCTTCGGGAAGGCCGTGGTGATACCCTCTTGCGTGCTTCTTCTTGCCCGCCCGCCGATAAGCCGAAACAATCGCGGCCGCCTTGGCCCGCCAACCCGGGGTTTAGGCGGTGCCAGGCTAGGCCTGGCCCGGCGTGCCGTACGCGTAGCCTGGCCTTAGCTGGACGAGACCACCGCTTTCCTTGCCTCGCAATCCCCGGCCTGGTCCCATCTCCGAGTCGAGTCAGAGACTGGCAGGCACGACGACGACAATCCGGCGGCAGTGTTGCGATAGGTACTCACACACTCGTGTCTCCAAGCCAGGAGTTAGCCTCGTCGACTTGTGTTCGATGGGGTACTCTATGTACTGTCCGGAGCGCATGCTTGGCCTGTTCGACACAGTACGGCTGCTGGACCCGCCGGTTCCTACTGTAGCCTCCTTTGATGGCCTAATCGTGAAGTCACTGCTTGGCATGTAGCGTGGGTGTCGCTCGCTGAGGACAGATAGATAGAAGAGTTGCGAGCATAGGGGTCCGGCCGCGTGTGTCTGCTTCTTGGCAGGGCAGTCTGCGGATGCTACGGCCGACGACGACGACGACGGCGACGAGGCGGGCCTGCGCGCGTATGTATCCGCGGGCGGCCGGGCGGGACGACGCTGCCGACTCGAGGCGGGTGGGCAGCCAGGTACAGCTGGGAGTCAGGCAGGCAGGCAGGCTTGGCCGGCTTGGCTCAGCACAGCCCGAACCGGGGCGAGGCGAGGCGGGGTGAGGCAGGGCAGCTCTAAAATCCAGCCTGCCTGGCACAGCGCCCTCTTCTCGCCAAGACACGGCTTCGGAACAAAGTGGCCGACGACCACATAGGCGGGCCGCCAGCCTCGGAGGAAGGAAGCCAGCCAGCTGCTCGGACTGTAAAGGCCGAAGGCGCAGGCTAGGCGGCCCTGCCTGATTTTGGCCCCTCCACACGCAAAGTGGATGGCCTGGCACTTACCGCGGCACAAGACTTCCGTCATCTCTCCTCTCTCTGTTGCTCCAACGGCCCGGAGAGGCGGACGTGACGTTTTGCGCTTTCTCCCCCCTCTTTCCTGCGGAACGACGGCACGGCCTCACTTCGTTGCGCGACGGCTTCTTACGAGAGGCTCCACCACACCGGCTTCACGCCTCCGTATCTCCTTTCATCTCAACACAGCACAGTCTGCCGCCTGGACCCGGCCCCACATGGAAGCCAGCGGTCGACAAAGAACCAGCAGGCTATGTAGGGGGCTCGACCGCGAAGGTGGGTCAGGTATATAGACCTCCTCCTCTCTTTGCTCATGAGCGAGCATCGCCCTCTGCGTTCTTATCCTACCTTCGTCCTCCCACGACCACCAACGAGTACCACCACGATCCGAGCGCCAACGTCTAGCACAGCTGCCTGCCAATCTCGCCTCGTTGCAAACGCATTGCACGCTACCCACTTGACCAAGCACGACCACTGGACGACGCTTACACAGCCAACACCAAAGTCACTAAAGACAGCCAGCTAGCCACCGCAGCACCGCAGCACCGCAATCTCCCTCACAATGCGAGACGCCAGCGTCATCCCCATTGGCGGACCGTCCTACACGCCACGGATCTCGGTCTCGTCGCACTCGCCCTCAGCCTCTTCCTCGTCGTCTTCCTCGTCCTCCTCCTCCTGCTACTCTCCAACGTCGGAGCACTCGTTCCGCACCTCCCTCGATGCGCAGCAGGTGCAGTACGCCCGCTCGATGGCGTCGCACACGGCCTCGATGTGGCAGCGCGAACGCCTGGCCATCGAAAAGGCCAAGCTCGACGGGACCTGGAAGGGCGACATGACCAGCCGCACAAACGGCAGCGCCAAACCCGTCCCCGGCGACGACGACATCGAGGTCCAGCACCAGGCCGAGGGGAAACGGACAAAGAGGAAGAACAACACCACTGGTTCCACCCGGGACCGTACCAGGGACATCAAGAGGGACCTCCCCTCGTCGTCTTCCGGGTCAGAGAGGAGGTGGTGGAGCTGGAGACGTGCCTGAGGTTCTCCTCAGCCTTCTCTTGTCTTCACCTTGTCTCGGTCCGCTCGGCGCTGGTTCGCTTCCACACGCGGCGTCGACGTCCTCTTCGCATCCCCGCCTCTCGATCTGCTCTCTCCACGTCTCTTGGGTCCTTCCTGCAATACCTCGGTCCTTCACTTGGCCTCCCTCAAGCCTCCTTTCTCCGCACGCACCTCTTTGTCGCATTGTACTCGTATCCATCCGACTCTTTTCCTTCTCCGTCCTGCACGCAACGCCTCGTCGCATCGTCTCGCGCCTGGATGCTGATTTGAATGACCATATCATGTCACCCGCTTCCGCTTCGCATGTCTGTCCGCGCCCGTATCTCTGGTTATCTTCAGGTGCCGTAGCGCATCGCTCGCCATTGCTCGCCTCGTCACCCCACGTTGGAGAGTGCCGCCAGCGCCGCGACAAACTCATTGGGCCGCAGGATCTCGGTGCTGCCGTACGTGATCCGCTTGCCCGTACCGCCCGACGCACCGGGCACACCAAGCCCGCCGCCGCCGCCGCCACCCGGCTGGGCGGGCGTGCGAGCCGCGTACTCCATCAGGTTGGCGTACTCGACGTAGCCGCCGCCCCCGACGACAAAGACGATGGCCTCGTTGAACGTCTGCCGCGCCTTTACGCCTCCGCCCGCCATACCGCTGCGGCCCCGCGCTGCTTTGGGGTCGAAAAACAGGTACTCGTCCGTCTCCTGCAGCGCTTGGCTGCTGGCCGACGACGGGTCCATCAGCGAAGCCGTCAGCCGCGTCACGGTAAAGTCCTTCTGGGCGGGCAGGAAGTTCTTGACTCCTGCGACGAGGTCCAGGCCGCTGTCCTTGAGCCGATCCGTCAGCTGTGTTGGTCAGAGAGCGAGGGTCGCTGTGTCAGTACCAGGCGAGCTGGAAGGCTGGGCAGGCATCTCGGGCGCCACCAGAGGACCAACTCACTCTGGAGCTCAGCGAGCTGAATCCCCGGAACAGCTGACCACCGTCGCTCGACGGCGCCGGCGCAGGTGCAGACGCCAGCATCGTCATCCTCGTCAGCTCCCGGACCCTGTTGCGACAGCATGAGAGGGGACGGAGGAGCTCGGTCAGTACTCTGCTGGTGCGGCTGCAAGCCGGAAACGGCACGCAAACACGACGGCGACGCCTGCTGCTCACTTCTTGACGTATTGCAGCGCGGACAGGTCGGCGCCTTGTTCCTTGAGCACCTTTTCGAACTCTTCGACATCCGCCTTGGTCATGGCGCTGTCCGGTGCCGAGAGGTAGAAGATGAGGAACAGGCGCAGCTTGTCCTCAGGCAACTCAAGCGCCGGATCCTTGATCGTCTCCATGATCGTCTCCTTTTTCTGCTCGGGAAAGAGGAGGCGATGTACAGTAGCGTCAGTCGGCTGCGCAGATTGCGGCGGGGCGGCACCGCGTTGCGGTCACTCACCTGCCGCAGGATGGCCTCCTCCAGCTGGAACAAGGTATCGAGGCCGCGGCTCTTGATCCCTTGCAAGAGCCCGGTGGCGATGTTCATGTGCGCGTCAATCGTCTGCTTCCGCTGCGTCAGCTCCGGCAGCGCCGTGATGGCCGCCTTGAGGTGTGCCGCGTTGCTCGAGGCGTCCAGCTGCCCGACTTCGTCCATGCTGCTGATACCCGTCGACCGCGTGATCTCAGCGGCATCGCTCTTGTAGCGATTGAGCTCGGCATCGATGTCCTCGGCCACCTGGGGGAAGGGAGTGGCCGAGTTCTTGATCCAGAAAAAGTCCTTCGAGTCGAGGTCGTAGGTGCGCTTCGAGCTGACCCCCTTTTCGCTCGAGACGACCGTGACTCGGTTGAGCTTGAGCTCGAGCACGTCCTGCACCAGCGCCTGATAGGTCCACGAGTGGGCGAACATGGGCACCAGGTCGACGTTGCGGTCGAGGATGACGAGCAGCGGCCGGGACGTGTTCCACGACTGAGCTCCCGATGTGCTCTCAGAGAAGAGATTGCCAGCGCCGCGCGCGCTCGTCATGTGCTCTCGCAGCTTCGACTCGAGCTTCCGCGCCACCAGCTCGGCGGCGTTGCCCTTGGGTGAGCGGATGATGGGGAGGGTGCCAAGGGTGGCCAGCGTAGAGAAGAGACCCTTGGCAACGCGATCCGTCTCGGCCTCGATCTCGGTCTGGCCGTTCTTTGGGTCATTGAGCCGCTCATACGTGGTAGGAACCCGATCGGACGCGGGTGCGCCCCCGTTTGGCGTTGCGACAATCGCCTTTGCTGGCGCCGAGCTGGAGGTGGCCTGCTGCGAGGGCGGCAGCAGCTCAAAGAGATTGGGCTCGAGGACGATGTAGTCAAGGAACTGGTCATAGACCTGCTGAACGAGATGGCCCGTCCCGTCGCGCGCGACATAGGTGGCAAACTCTTCGAGCAGGGGGCGAGGCAACGTCGAGGTGAAGTTGAGGTAGTAGGACTCGTAGAGAGAGCGTTTGAGGTCGTCTGCGATGCGCTTGAGGTTCTCCATGGTGGGCGACACAAAGTAGACGGCGGGGACGTCGGGCAGCGGTGGCCTGTCGGAATGGAGCTGCATGTGAAGCGTCACTCCGTTCTCGCGGAGGTCCTGGACGCGGAGGCTGGTGGCGAGGATGTCCTTGCTGACCTTGTCCATGACGAGGACCTTCCAGACGGGCGGGCCCGAGGGCACCTCGATCTGGCCCTTGGCATCGGGACCTTCCACACCGGAGGCTGAGCCGGGGCGCGAGGTGTAGGCGGACCCTGGTGCGGACGAAGCAGTCGAGGAATGGCTGAAGCTGGGGTTGTTTAGATTGAGGAGCGACAGGAGCGACTGGAGCTGTGCGGAGCGTAGGCTGGAGCCGGCGGCTGCGTAAGATACCGGTGTGGCCATGGTGGCCGCCGAGTCAAGGTTCTCGTTTCTCCGGCAGGAGCGGCGAGCAGATGACCGAGCAAAGCAGGGTAGGAAAGTCGCTCTGCGAAGGCCAAGGCGAGAGTGTGAGGTGATGGCGAGGGTGAGAGGAAGGCCACGCTGGCGCTGCCTTGCCTGGCAACATGGTCCGTTCGCTGGCCACCTCCGATCGGCCGTCTGTGGGCGACCCTCGGGACGATCTCGGCCGGGAGAGCTAAAACCTCTTTCACCTCGCAGAGCTTCCGGCCTCCGGTTGGCCGCGCTTGCCGGCCGGCCGTTTTTGTCGCAATCAGCAACGCATCGATCCATCAGCGATGCCACCACCACCGTCGTCTATGCACGCATGGCATACCACCGCTAGTCACCCGCCTCTCCTCGCCTTCATTCCATCCAGCCTCGGACACAGCAGCAGAGCCAATATAAACACCAACAGCGCAGTCGACGTCCCTTGCGCCTGATCCGTTCCTGCCCATACCTCCCGCGATCCGACGCTGTCCATTGCCTGCCTGCAACCGGCAGACAAACCACCCCGAAAGATATCACTTTACATCGGCGACTACGTCCAACATCTCCCTCGCTCAGCCATCACATACGCCTTTCCGCACATCATGAGCCGTCCTGGAGCTCGCGAAGAAGGCCGCGAGCCTACGTCCGAGGAGCAGGAGCCGCCAGTCTTTGAGCAGGGCGTCAACACCGCGAGCGACAAGGGCGCCGACATTGTCGATGCTCTCGCCGTCGAAGACATCGATGTCAACCTGTACAGGAGCAAGGTGAGATGCCGGACAAGAAATTGAAGGGCGTCGTAGGAGCATCGAAGGACGATCGCTGATGTGTCTGCCTGCCCTGGAACCGGATGCATCCGCTCCCGCTCAGACGCTTTGGACACCTGCGAGGGCAAGGGGCGTCTTCGGCGGACAGGTCATCGCCCAGGCGGTGGCTGCCGCGGGCAAGACGGTGCGCGAAGGCATTCACCTCCATTCGTTGCACTGCTACTTTTTGCTGGCTGGTGACCAGTCGGTCCCCATCCTCTATCAGGTGGCCCGCGTGCGCGACGGCGGCTCCTACGTCACCCGCTCCGTCGATGCGACTCAGCGCGGCCGCACCATCTTCACCATCATACTCTCCTACCAGAAGCCCGAGCCGTCCCAGCCCAGCTTCCATATTCCCGTACCCACCCTCGACGAGGACGGCACCAACATGACCAACTCGCACACGGGCGCGTACGCCACGGGTCTCGAAAAGCACATCAAGGACAACGGCTTCAGCAGCCTGCCCCCGCCGGAGAAGTGCCCGCTCAACGAGGAAAGGTACATGGAGGTCGTCGCGCGGCCCGATGTGGACCCAAGGATCAAAAAGGTCCTCCAGGGCTGGATCGAGGACCGCCAAAAGAGCCCAGTCGAGATCCGGTGAGTTGAACGGCGGTCGATCCGAGTCCAGCGTCGACGAAGCCTCTGACTGACGACCTGTCGAACCCTGCCCTCGCCCACGTTTGCTGTGTTCCCACAGAGACGCGCTTCCGGGCATGTACGACCGCCACGGCCACGCGACCCCGGGCAACTCGCAGGCGTTCTGGATGCGGACCAGAAAGCCCATGGCCGGAGGCATCGAGGCGCAAAAGGTAGCGCTAGCCTACGCCAGCGAGTGAGTCGAGCAGCTCCGCCTGTGTGCTACGTCATCTTGCCGTGACGTCGGGGCCAAGACTGACGTGCTTTCAACGCACCGTGCCCGCGTTGCAGCTTCTATTTGCTCTCGACGGTGGCCAAGGCGCTCAACAATAGCCGCAACATCAAGATGATGGCGTCGCTCGACCACAGCATGTGGTTCTACGACACCTTTGACGTTTCCGAGTGGCTTTTGTTTGTGGTGAGTCGCGGGGCGGCCGTTGTGTCGTTGTCCGTTGCAACGCAACGATCGCTGACGCTCGGTGTTCGGTATTGGGTGACGTGTGCACAGATGCAAACGCAAGCCGCCAGCAACGGGCGAGGTGTGGTCATGGGGCGCATCTACCGCCGGGACGGTACGCTGGTAGCCGTGTGCGCGCAGGAGGGGCTGGTGAGGGGCAAGAGTGCCGACGAGATCCAGAAGGAGGTCGAGAAGCGGCGCGGCCAGGGCAAGACGACGGCCAGCAAGCTCTAGCTCCTTTGCAGTGTCGTAGCTTAGCGTGCCCAACCGGTCGCTTTTTTTTTGAGCGCCGTGGTGTCTCTTGTTAATGGAGGTTCTGTTCTCGACTGCTTGCGAGATGACGACGACGATGGCGACGACGATGCTGATGCGGATGCCGTCTCTGTCCGGACAGGCTGAGTGGCGATCTGAAGAGGACTCGAGCAAGGTGCGGAGAAGGGTCGCGGTAGGCGGCTAACGCCGGCCTGTCGGATGTGGCGGCCAGCGAGGCTGGCAAATCGACGCACGGACGCCGGCGCTCTTCCCCGCCTTTCGCCCGCCGGCGGCCTTTTGACGGTGCCAGCATATGCATCTCGCTCGAGCTTCTTCGTAATCGCGGCCGCGACGTCCGTCCCGCAATCGAGCCCCGCACCCGGGCCGACGGCTCATTCTTGTCCCTACTGTTGGTTGTTTCCGTACCACCCACTATGGCCGCTTCCCCATCCTGGACCCGTTTTTTCCCCTCGTACCGCTCCTCGTTTCCGACCTCTGCCTCTCTGTTCGGCCACCACCATAAGAACCAACGCCAGCTGGCTACGAATCTGGGACGATCATACATCTCGACCACCACCGCCCGCTCCGCTACGCACGCCACCCCGCCCTCACAGCGCGCCAAGATGGCATCCAAGTACCCGCCCTTCAAGGAGGCCGAGGCAGCCCGACCCGAGTTTGACACCTCGGCCTCGTACACGCTCACAAAGACCGTCGACCCCGACTTCAAGGCGGGCCAGGGCCTCAACTCGCACCCGGCCGCCTCGGCCGCGGCGTCCGACTCGGCATCCTACCACGTCATCGAGCTGGGCAAGACGGAGATCAGCCCAGCCATGATCTACAAGCTCCTCATCTCCGGGATCGCGCCCCGTCCCGTCGCGCTTGTTACGACGCTCAACGAGGACGGCTCGCCCAACCTCGCACCCATCTCGTGGTACCAGATGGTCTCGCACAATCCGGCCACCGTGATGATCTCGTTCGGCGGCAGCGAGGACCGACGAAAGGACTCGGAGCTCAACATCGGCCGGCTCGGCGAGTTCAGCATCAGCGCCAGCTGCGAGCCCATGGCCGAGGCCCTCAACTTTGCCAGCATCGACAGCCCTCACGGCGTCAGCGAGTTTGCCCTGACCGGCCTCACGCCCGTCAAGAGCAAGACGATCCAGACGCCGCGCATCAAGGAGAGCCCGTTCAGCATGGAGTGCACCGTCCTCGAGGAAAAGAAGCTCTACGACGCCAACGGCAAGCACACCACCACCCTCGTCCTCGGCAACATCAAGGCCATCCATATTCGCAAGGACACCATCAACCCGCAGACGGGCGCCATCGACGCGCAGAAGACGCTCCCCATTACCAGGATCGGCGGACTCCAATACGCCAGGACCACGGTGTGAGTGCATTCGGCCAGTTGATAACGTCGACGCTGGAAATTTCGACGCTGATCCGCGCTCTGGACCTCATCCTTCCTCCCTCTCTGGATCGTCCCGACAGCGGTTACGAGCTTGAGCGACCAAAGTGGGATGTCGTCAAGGACACGCCCGAGGTCAAGCAAGCGCTCGAGCGCGGAGTCAAGCCCGTTTTCGAGAACACTGACCCTATCCTCGAAAAGTACCCCTGAGATCCCGGCCCGTCCCTTGCTAGAACGAGCCACGCCACGCTAGATCAATAGAGGTGCTTTTCTTCGTACCGCTCCGGCGACCGGTGCCGTCCCTGCTCCACTGTTCAGGGCTTCTGTGCGACGGCGAGGAAAGTGTCAAACATGCGTCCCCGCCAGTTGAACTGGGACGACTTCTCCATCTCGACGAGCTTGAGCCCGGCCGCCTCAAAGAAGCCTAGCATGTCCTGGCGGCTGAAGCCGTGCTTGTGTGCGATCACGTTGTCCTTGTTGGCGCCTGCCTGTTGATCATGTCCGTGGCCGTGTCCATGATCGTGCCCGTGACCGTGCTCGTGGCCTTCAGCTTGCCCATGCTCCGCGGGCTCGTCAAGCTTGATTGGCTCGTCCTGATGGATGAGGTCGACGATGGCAAGGTATCCGCCGCTTCGGAGGAATCCGCTCAGCACCGAGGCGACGCGGGCTGGATCAGCGAAGTGGTGGAAGGCCATTGTGCAGGTGACCACGTCCACCTGCTTGCCCTCGAGCTGCGGCGGAGTCGAGGCGAGAAGGTCGGCGGCGATGGGGTGGATGTTGTCGACCCGCGCGTCGGCAGGCTGCGCATCGAGCTTCGACTGCAGCACGCCGACCATATCTTCGGAGAGATCCACGGCGTAGATAGACTTGACTCGAGGTGCCAGCAGCATAGAGAGCAGGCCGGTGCTACAAGTAAGTCGAGCACAGGCAGCGATCAGTCCAGTCAGTGCCCGCCTCCCGTTGCATCGAGAGTAAGCCCGAGGCCGGTCTGTTCCTCCTCACCCCGCGGCAAAGTCAAGCAGCTCCGTCTGGCCGTCCTTGATGCCAGGGACGCGTTCGAGGATGCTGGCGGCATTGT
The DNA here is from genome assembly GCF_000417875.1 of Pseudozyma flocculosa PF-1. Lineage (NCBI taxonomy): Eukaryota > Fungi > Basidiomycota > Ustilaginomycetes > Ustilaginales > Ustilaginaceae > Pseudozyma > Pseudozyma flocculosa. The sequence continues at coordinate 538,548 of NW_006920879.1, forward strand.
CCTGCGCCAGCTGGACGGTGGCGCCCTTGCCCAGGTTGTCGTACTCCTTGGCGGTGGCGGCATAAAAAGCGCGGTTGGCCTCGGTCACCAGCTGGTGCGAAGGCGGCGCTGCGCCATTGTCTGATGGGCCGGACATGGTCAGTGTGTGGGAGGAAGAGGAGGTGGTGGTGATGAGGCGAGTTGTTGGTCGGTCGGCCCGGGTGCTTATCTAGCGAACTGCCGCCGCTTAAGTATCCGCGGGGGCGCGTCCTTGGCTGAGCCAAATGTACACCACCTCTCTGTCCATGCATGCCAACGGCATGGTCGGATCGAGCCGAAGCATGTACGGACCTAAGGCCCCGACGCCATGCGTGACTCGTCCTGCCCCCGAAACCCATCGGAAAGGCTCCGACGGGGCCGATCCGAAGACGGTGTGGTGGTGGTCGACGATAGGGCCGCCTGAAGGCCTGCCCGCCCTCGACGGCGTAACCGCAGAGGTTCGCACAGGCCGCCTCCACTCTGGTTATGGACGTCCGATTTCCGCGGCGGGCGGTCGGGCCCACGCCGCTCGGTGAGAAGGAAAAGGTCCGCCAAACTGCGGGCGAAATCCGAGACCAACACCTTCGGCCTTGCCGCACTGCCGCACACCACCCGACCCTTGGACCTCTCTGGACCGCGCTCCGACGCAGAAGCAACGCCATTACGATGGCTGGATCGGCAGTAGAAGACCGCACCATCGCTGCGGCGGATGAAGTCGGCATCGTCGAGGAAAACGAGCTGACCCGCTTCGAGAGGGCGGACGAGTACATGCAGCTACTCGACGACCTCCTCGTCCGCCGCGCTGACGGCCCTTCGTCTGCGCCAAGCCGCTCAGAAGCCATCCTGGCTGGCCTCGCCGCCATCGTGAGTCTGCAACGCGCGCCTGTCAGCATGCGCGACCGCTCACACGCCGTCGTCTGTCGTATCGCTTCGCCCGCCTGCAGCTGGACGAGTACCAGGAGCAGTCCTACCTCCTCGATCCTTACCTCGAGCGGATGGTCACGCCGCCAATTGAGGTGCTGCAAGCTCACATTCGAGGGCTAGAGTCTCTAGACGCCGATGTTGTCGTCCGACTCAGCAGGCTCGTCTACCTCTATACCAAGATTCGAGGCTACAAGGCTATCAGTGAGCCCTGACCGAGTGCGGATGCACGTGGAGAGGGTCAGTCGCTGATGGACTCCCGTCGTTGCCTCACCTCTCGTGCACCCATCACAGCAAACTTCTTCCCGCACGAGGTCGCCGATCTCGCACCGACCCTGACCTATCTCGAGAAGCTCGCCGATCCAGACCAGGCAGCCGTCGGGCGGGACGGTGAAGCCAGCGTCTTGAACACGTGCTGGGAGCTTCGCTATGTCCTGTTGCTGTGGCTCTCGCTCGTCTGCATGATCCCATTCGACCTTCGCCAATTCGATGCGCGCAGTGGCGATCTCGGCGTCCTTGGCCTTGCTGGCTCCGGTGCGATGCCCACCGCCAACAGGATCGAACATGTCGGGAGATCCTTCCTCTCGAGCCCGGGCAAGGAGAGGGACGCGGCGGCCGTGATGCTGGGTCGGCTGTTCCAACGGTGAGTGAGGAGCTCGCGATCCGATCACCTTCTCCTCACGCCTCTTTCGTAGCTATCTTGACTCCGATGCCTCTCCCGTACCTTTGATCTTCGACCGACAGGCAAGATGTTCAAGACGCCCAGTTCGAGGACTTTGCCGCCTTCTGCTCCGCCACGCTCGTGTCCAAGCCCTCTGCCTTCCTCGCGACGGGAGTCCTGCAGGCGCTCTGCGAAGTGGTGAAAACAAACGACCCAGCCTTCGTCTCCGGCAGGCTGCACTCAATACAGGCGGTGCTCGACCTATACGACGATCCGGATCGACGCGACCTGGCCGGCAACGGGCTCGTGGTCAAGAATCAGACCAAGCTTACCTGCCGTCTCGGCCTCAAACTGCTGAGGCCGCGGAAGAGGAGACGTTTCATCCACGTCCGCACCCTCGGCGCTTCCAACGACACCGCCTCCGCTAACGACGAAGCAGACGAAGACGACGACGAGGATGACGTGCCTGACCTGATTGACCAGTACATCTCGAAGCTGATTGAGTCGCTCCAGCACAAGGACACAGTGGTCCGCTATAGCGCCGCGAAAGGGCTGGCAAGGCTGTGCGAGAGGCTACCGAGGCCCTTCATCGCTCAAGTGACGGACGCGATCGTCAGCCTCTTCCACATCAACATACCGGATCTCTACGAGGGCGCCAACGACCTCAACGCAGTATCCGAATGCACGTGGCAAGGGGCGTGCATGGCACTGGCCGAGCAGGCACGTCGTGGGCTCCTCTTCGCGTCCAGCCTCGGCGAGGTGCTCGAGTGGGTCGGCAAGGCCCTCTTGTTCGACGTGCGAAGGGGTGCGCACTCGGTCGGCGCCAACGTACGCGATTCGGCGTGCTACGTCGTCTGGGCGCTCGCTCGCGCTCACGACGCCGAGGCGATCCGGCCCCACGCGCTTCTTCTCGCACGCAAGCTGGTCGCCGTCGCCACGCTGGACCGCGACGTCTCGATCCGACGTGCCGCCAGCGCCGCCTTCCAGGAGTGTGTCGGCAGGCTCGATCTCTTCCCGCACGGGATCGATGTCATCCGCATTACGGACTTCTACGCCGTCAGCGTCCGGAAGAGCGCGTTCCTACGGTGCGCGGTCGAGGTGGCGGAATTCGACGAGTACAGGTCGTTTCTCGTCGACCACTTGATCTGCGTTACTATCGCTCACTGGGATGCAGCGATGCGCCGTCTCGGTGCCCAGGCCATCGCGAGGATTGTCGGCATCGACGTCGAGAAGCTAGGGGCGCCGATAGTTGGCAGGCTGGTGAGTTGAGGGTGTGGACAGCCGTGGGCAGCATCATGATCCGGGCATACTGACTTGCGTTTTCCCGCCTCCAAATTGCGTCACGTTCAGCGGACTCTCTGTTCGGCGAAGGATAGCGTTATCCAACACGGTGCTATTCTCACGCTCGCCGAGATTGGAGCCATTTGCGCATCACGAGACGATGCGAGCACCCACGAGGCGCTCGCAGCTCTGGTACGTCGACCTGTTGGAAGACCTCATCGGAAAGGCCGCTGTCTCATCGCTTCACTACCGCCTTTACTGTTTCCGACAGCTGCTCTCGACAATCGACGACCTTGCCGCGAGCCGTCTCAAGCGTACAGCAACCGCGCAGGTCCTCGAGGCCTCCTGCCGTCTAGTCGCGTCGGCCTTCGACCTCTTTGCGCGGACGATGACAGAGCCAAAGCATTTCTCCAAGGCCGACTCGTGGACGACCGTCGTCTACCTCTCTCTGCAAGACCCCGACGAGACTGTTCACGGGGCCGCATCCTTGGCAGTCAGGAACGCCAGCAAGGTTGTGGCATGCGGAGAAATGATCGACAGATGAGTTTCCCGGCTCACCTTTGCCGTCGGTGGCCAAGCTTCACGCTGACATCTTGACATCCCTGTGGTCTCTCTGCCCACGGCGATCGTACCGCTGTGCAGGGATGGAAGGCGTTTTCAGTCGCGCAGCAGCAGAGCAACGCCCTTGTCCTGGGCTCCTACGATTATACTCGGCACGCTGACCGGTTCGAGACGGCCCTCGATCACTTGATGGCGATCGTCGATGTCAAGAACGCCAAAACGCCTGCTAGCCGATACTCAAGCAACGTCGAATCGAGGAGAAACGCCTACATCGCCCTGGTGCGCGCCATCGAAAGTGTTGAAGGGCAGTGCGAGTCGGGTAAGTGCAGCAGTGTCTGTCTGCCCGGACCGCTCTCAAAAGCAGGAGTGCTGATGAAAAGTCGGTTCCATGTCCCTTCTGACCGCCTCAAGGCAACGCAATCCTGCGACCGTCCTTCCTTCAAGCCATCATGGTGACCCTCCTCTCTGGTCTCGAAGACTACTCGACAGACCAACGCGGAGACGTGGGGTCATGGATCCGCCTCGCCTGTCTCTCGGGTCTGTCGCGGCTGCTCAGCCTATTTCGAGGTCGGCATCGCCGGGACTCGACAACCATCGCCGAGCGAGACGAGTACGTGACGCTCGAGCTGTACGACCAGGTCGTCGGCGGTATAATGAAGCAGACGGTGGAGCGGATCGACCATGTCCGCGAAGTAGCGGGCGGATGTCTCCTCCAGCTCTGGAACGACGAGCGGTCTGCAACAGAAAGACAGTCATGGTGGAGGATGAAGGGCGGGCAGGTGGTCAAGGAGGCATTCATGTACGTCCTTGAGCGCCTTCGGATGTCCCCGCGGCGACAGATGCAAGCTGAGCTGACCGTTTCACTTGGTTTCCCAACCGTCGATGCGCAATACAGCGACCAAGATGGCAGCATGATCGACTTCAAGAATGCCAATAAGCTCTTTCCGCAGGCCGTCAAGCTGCTCCTCATCCCTCGCTACAGGGGGCAGGTCTTGCTCGGCCTCCTCACATCGGTCGGGAGCAAATCTGACCTCGGTGTTCGTCCCTCGCCGTTTCTTCGACCTCGCTCCGTTGTTGTCGTGCTGACCAACTCAATGCTCCACTCGCCTGCGCATCGGCACAGCATCGAACGATCCTTTCATCTCTCATCGCCTTCTTCTCCAACCCAAGCTCTCCCTCTCTCCTGGTGGAGGGGGAGGGGGAGGCGTATACGCTCTACGACCTTTTCGAGGATCTGGCGCTCTTGCTCAAGCGGAGCCTGACCAAGAACAACATCGTCGTGCCCGCCCTTGAGCTCCTGCGCGGCATCGTCGAGGGCGGATTGCTTGAAGAGGCGCTCGAGCACGTCGATACCGAGGGGACGCGGAAGTGGGAGACAATCCTGTACGTCCTCTCCCATTCAGTCGACGACGTACGCGGCCCAAGTGTTGGAAGCCAGGCGGCCATGCTGAGTCGACCTCCTTCCCGTCTTCCCCCTCGTGTCCCGAAACCAGGACGACGCTCCAACGCACGAGCACTCACGCGTTGAGCACGTTGAAGTCGCATCAACGCATCAACGCCTCGATCCTCTTCTCGTTCTCGCTCCTCCCGCCCTCTCTGGCTCCGTGCTTTGCTCCCCACCACCGGCTGGGCACGGTCATACTCGATCGACACCTCAAGACCTTCCTCAGCGTTCCCTACCCCACCATCCGCGCCAGGGCCGCCGAGTACCTCTACACCCTCTTGAACGTCCACGATCTCCTTCCTATCGCAGAAGAGGACGAGGACGAGGGTGAAGGCAAAGGGGCAGAGGAGGTCGAAGGCGTCTTGACGGAGACGAGATGGTGAGTCCTTGCTTTCACCTCGTCGACGATCCGGCATCCGCTCACACCTTCCGGGGTTCATCGGCCGATTGATCACACCAGGGCCACCGCAAGCACCGCGACCTACACCCTCGCGGCCGAGGTCGTCGTTCGAGAGCTGAAACGCCTACTCCTGCCCACCGCCGAGGAAGCTGTAGCGCCTTAGACTCGTCCAGCACGGCGCGCAAGAAACGAGTACCACGACGACGACAGGAGACGAGGCACATCGATCTCTTTGCGGAAGAACCCGTATCCGATAGATGCGCGGGGTGACTGCTGAGTTGGGGGTATCAAGTATGCTGCACGCGAAAGAATCAGGCAATAAGTCGATGAGGGATGAGGATAGCTTAGGCGGCGAGGGCTTCGCAGCTCGGATCTCACGATCCGGGTGCCCGCGGCACGACGCTCTCGAAAAGGAGCGACATGCAGAGCTCGTCTGTCAAAGCGGAAGAGGAAGAGCCAACTCAGCGGCCGGATGTCAGCTTGAGATGAAGCAACATGCGACAACGACGACCATGATGGGCTCCGGTCCACGCCACACTCACAATTGGTGGGGATGTGGTCGCGCAGCATGCTCTTGGCAAAGATGGGCTCCGAGAAGCGCTTCTCGACGTCCTCGCAGAAACGCAGGATGACACGGTGCGCTTCGGCCCGTCCATCCTCGGTTCCATCGCCCGCTTGCGGCGACTCGGGCGAGGATGTTCGAGGCGACGAAGGCGTCGCGCCCTCGCCCGGCGGGCGCATTCGCGGCGTGACAAAGACTGGGAAAGACTCGATGCCTGTGCGTGCGTATGAAGAAGAGGTTGACGACGAGGCGGGTCAGAAGGTAGCGCGAAAAGCGGCAAAAACCAGGAATCGTCGCTCTCACAATAGACTTCGCCGGGCGGGTAGAGCTTCTCTTCGCACATGTCGGCCCGGATCGTCTTGATCAAGCTCCACAGCCAGTCTTGCAGATCGGCGTCGTCGTCGCCGGCGTCTCCAGCTGCGCCATACGTTTGTGCGCCGCGGGAGGCCGAGCCGGGATTTAGTCCACCTCCCTGCGAGTAGGAGAAAGGATCGAGGTCGTCGTCCGCGAGTCTTGGGTCCTGGTATCCCGAGTCGTTGGCGCGATTGCGGCTGCGTCCTTGCTTGAGCTCCTCGGGCTCCATGATCAAGTCTCGCTCGTGGGCTGGCGGGTCCGAGGGCCGCGGCACACCATCCTCGAGGAGGCCAGCTGGCTGTGCGCGCCTCGCCTCGTCGCGACCCGTGGCGCTCCTGCGCTTCTGATAGAGCCCGATGACTCTGCCGACAATCTGCTGCGGCGTGTCAGTCTCCGCGTCGGAGCAGAGCGTCTGTGCCACGTTCTTCATATCGCGCACCATGCCCAGCGATAGCGTCGGCACAAAGTCGTGGCCATGCACGACGCTGGTGACCAGACCACGGCAATAGCGCGACAAGTCCAGCGAGGTTGCCGCGGGCACGCCGTACGCATAGGCGTGGATCGGTCGCCCTGCTGGCAAGCCCGAGCCGAGAGCAGTGACAAACGGCGTGGTGATCTTGGGATGGCGGATGGAGCCGCTGCCAGCTTGTAGACCCTGTTGCTTGCTCTGCAGCAACACCTGCTCCTGGAAATACGTCGATCTGCAGCTGAGGAGGATGGCGAGCAGTGCGGCCACGCCGCCTCCGAGTGAGTGACCGGTGACGACGAGGCCGTAGTCTGGATTCGCTTCCAGGGCGTTGGCGATCGTCTGCATCACGGTTCCGCGAGCCGACGAGAGCCGCTTGGCGGAAGCCAGCATGCCAGAGTGGACCTGGTAGACTTCCCCGCGCTTCCCGCCGGGCACCTCAATGTCCTCGTAGGTGCAAGTCAGGTCTGTCAAGATATCGCTGAGGCCGAGTGTGCCGCGGCAGGTGAGCACAACCGCCTGTGCCTGATCGTCGATGGCCACGTAGTTGACCAGTGGCGACATGCCTGGAGGGAAGGAGACGCAACAGTGGTCAGTCAAGAGGATCAGACGGGACAGCCCGCGCCGACCGAGGCGACGACTCACGTTCCGACGACAGCGACTGTGGCTCCGAGAAGCTGTTGAGGAGGATGCAGTCCACCGGAATCCCGACGTGGTGGGCAAACGCCCAGACGTTGGCATGGTGCTTGCTTGTGTCTGGGAAGAAGTAATCGAGGCTGCCGATGCCGAGGATGCGCATGAAGTTTTGCCCGTAGGCGGCGGACGAGTGACGCATGAACTTGTAGAGGTTGACGACAAGGTGCGCTCGGGGGAAGGCGCCAGCAGGTTCGGTGTATGAGCTGCCTGGCGCCGGCCCACGAGCGGTGCTCTGTTTATGTGTCCGCGAAGCGTACGAGTGCAGCGATGTGATCGACGGCGCCCTCGAACGCCTCTTGTCTCGCTGGGTCCCCGTCGACGCCGTCGGGAACGGCGCGGAACTGTTTGCGAGGTCTTTGGCGGCGGCCCTGCAGCCGTGCCCAGACTCGGCCTGAGAAGCCGCCCTTGAGTCGGTGCGAGAAGGGATCGGTGGCAGGTCCTTCAGTGTCCCTCGCGATACGGACTTCTTTGGGCTCATTGAGCCAGTCTGTTTTGCAGCTTTCGCTTCGGTGGCCTCTGCTGCCGACGCGGTGCGCTTAGTGCGAGGGGAGGCGCCCGGTCCCAGGCCGGACTGCATCTTCCCTTGCCTCTTGTCATGCTGCTTTCCGTCTGCCGATCTCCTGGACGAGGCTCTCTTTGGCGTCGTATCCATGTCATCTGCAGATTCGGCCGGCGTCGGTGGCTCAGAGTCCGGCGTCGCCCGTCTCCTACCGCTCAGCGTGCTGCTGGCGAGCAGTGGGCGGATGTGATTGCCACTGTGCGGGCTCTTGAGCGAGTTTCGAGCCATCTTGAGCACCTTCTGCAGACCGTTGGCCATCTCCGCATTGTCCTCCCGTGTGGGTGCCGCTTCCGCAGCAGGACGCGAGCGTGGCATCGCGCGAGATAAGAAGAGGTGGCGATCCGTGGTCGGGCTTGCCGGCGCGGTTCTTGAGCCGTGCTGCGGAAACGCTCGCGACGTCTGTTCGCGCTCGTGCCTGGCGTCTTCGAGTGGCGCTGCGAGGCGAGCGTGCCCTTGCCAGGGCTCATCGACGGCGTTGAGCATTTCGTCATCCTCGGTGTCGCTCCGCAGCTCAATCTTTCGCACCGTCCGTCGTTTTTGTATAAGCTTCTTGGTCATCGTCTTGAGAACCACCTGCATCTTTGTCGTCGGATCTAAATTCCGGTCTCCGCGGGTACCCTCCCGGTTGCGGCGGATGATGGGACCGCCGTTGGGCGCCTCCGGCAAGGCCTCGGCCTGGTCGGCGCCGTCGATGTCCATGGCGTCCAGGATGGTGGCTCGAGGAGACCCTGCGGTCAGAGTGTCTATGCTGTCGGATCGGGCAGAGGGAGGATCATTGGTCGTTCGTGCCACCTCGCACCACTCCTCCTCCTGCTCGTACGATGTCTCTCGACCGCCGTCGAATATCGACTGCATGCCGTGGCCGCTCCGAGAGGTTGTGATGTCACGCTCAACGACGCTCGAGCCACCGCCTCCACCGCCGCCACCATTCTGCGGGGGCCCGAGGTGTGTTCGAGACGTTCGTCCTGGCCATTCCTCGGTAGTCGTGGTGGTCTCGGTCGTCTCGATCGTCTCGGTTGTCACTTCGTAGACGGTCTCGTTCCTGCCGGGACCGGGACGCTTGCGCACGTACCTGCGCACTTGACCGGGGCCACCAAGTTGCAGCCCTTCGAGCGCAACGCCGCGCCGCAAGTGATCCTCGTCAAACGCTCCGAGCTCGTGCTGCAGATGCGCGGGCAGCTCGGCGGCCGTCCAGATCGTCGGTTCCGCTTCGCTCTCTGCGCCCACGAGAAAGTCGAGATCGGCCATGATGGAGACATCGTCGCCGCAGATCGAGCCAGGGCGAGTGGGCTGTTGGGCTGAGGGCGAGAATGGTCCGCCCAACGCCCATTCCGACTCAGCATAGCTAGGTCCAATGTCGGTCAGGCAGAGCCCATGTCCTAGCTGGTTCCAAGCTCGGCCGCTCGGCGAGGCCATGCCTGCCAACGAAGCTGGCGGGCCAGGGTAAGGCCCGTGCTGGCTCGATTCAGGGAGGTCCCGGAACGTGCCGGTCGGCGAACCGTTGGAGATGGCTGGCGGGGTGTGCGCACCGTCTGACGACTTGAGCAGCTGAGGCTCCGGCGGTCCTTGGGTCTTGACAAAGTTGCCGGAGCCCACGATCATCGAGCGCCAGCTCTTTGTCTCGACCTCGCCCAGCACGGTGCAGTCGTAGAGCACCCTCATCTTCATGCTCCTGGCGCTGCGCTTGTAGGTCGACTTCTGGAGCACAGCAAAGGCCGTGATAGCCTTGGTCAGGGTGGCGAGGATGCTCAGGCTCCCTCTGTCGGCGAAGCGTGGATCGCCGCGGATCTCGCTCCTGACCAGCGTGATGAACGAGGCCAGCGCCCGCGAGGTCTCGTTGGACCCGAAGATGCCGTCGATCGTGCGGACGGACTCGTCGGCAGCGGCGAGGCCGACCTGGATGCTGCTCGAGGCGATGTAGAAGCTGCTCATGGCGAAGAGCTCCGCCATCGTGAAAGTGTGATGGATCAAATAGATGCCAACGGCCGTGTACTTGTCCAGCAGGGAGAGGAACGCATCGCTGCAGGCGAATCATTGAACGGCGAAGAAAGCCAGAGAGTCAGCACAGCCAGCTTTGCCCACGCAGGAGGCAAAGACCAGATCCCGCCAACTCACTTGGCGTTGCGGACCGAGTTTGCTATCGTCATGGGTCGACCGGCGTCCTGCGCGTTCCAGCCCTGGCCCGATCCGATCGAATGGAGCGCACGAGCGGTGCCAACGGCGCTGATGAGAGCCCGTCGAGTTATCCCGAGACCCATTCCCGTGCCGTACTTGGCCGTCTCGAGGACGAGCTCGATAAAGAACGCGGCCGACTTGAGGGACACTCGTGCGAGGAGCGAGAGGTTGGAGACGACCTCTGCAATCTGCTGTGGCAGCAGCGTCGGGCCCGTCGCATACTGCAGGAGGGCGTTGCTCGCGCTCGAAGCTGTGTGCGCCGACCAGGGCATGCTGATCGTCGACGCCTTGTCCTCGCTTCGGTCTAGGTATCGTTCGCTAGCAGGCGGGGATGGCGGCGGCAGCGGCGGGGTTGTGAACGCTGGGGTGCTCATGGCGGAGTCGCTGTCTGCAGCGCCATTGGCGGGTTTGGGCTCGCTGCCGCAGTCATCGTCTGCCCAGTCGACGTCGGCCTGTGCGGCCGCCCTCAGGCTGGGATCCATGCTTAAGCGCGACGAGAGCTGTCGTATCGCAGGATCGGCAGAGGATGGGTCGAAGTCCGGCATCCCCTCCGCGGCGGCAAACAGGCCGAGCTTGCGATGGCTGCAGACCGGGGCGAAGGGCTCTGCTGGTCGGCGGTGGACGCGAGGGATGACGAACGTGTGCCGATCCCTGTCCCTCGATCTCTGCTTGCTTGCTGCTCGAGTTGCGTCGACCCTCTAGAGCTCAAACGGCTCGGCCCGATGCCGTCGTGGCGTCGTCGTGTGGGACTCGGAGATGCCGCGGGGGGCAGGGATCGGATGCAGGCGGCCGTTACACTGGATCCAGCTTCCGCTGCGATGATGTAGGTGTCGGTATGCTCCTGTTGGGCGTTGTCGTCAAGATTGAAGCAGAGGTCGGTCGCAGGGCCGTATCGTTGGTTGTTTGCAGATGGTCGCGCAGCCGTTCAGGCCAGGCAACTCTCGGGCTTGTGGGCGGTAAGTAGTGGCGAGTAGTGGCGGGAGTAGTGGCGAGTAGCGACGCAGTATGTCGAGAGAGGTGGCCCAAGCTGATCCACTGGCTGGAGCGGTTTCGGGACGGGAAGAGGTGCTCGTCGAGAAGCGATGGCCGAGTAGGGTGAAGGGGAAAAGGGGCGCCAGACCCACACCTTTCTGCTGCAGGTGCGCAGGGGAGACGAGCGAGCTGGTAGCAGAGAGCGAGAGGAGCCTTGGGCTGGGGAAGGTCGGTGTGCGGGGCCATTCAACAAGCGCTACGGTAAGGCAGCGTGGGTCGGGCCGAGCCACACAGGTCACGACGATGGCGTAGCGCAACGGCTCCTTGATAAAACTTTTGGGCGGGGGCCCCTTGCGCCGCGCGCGAAGGCACGAAAGCCGATCCTGGCCTCCCTTGTTCTGGTAGCCTGACGAGACGACGCCGGTCCTCTGTGGCTCCCGTAGACGCCTTCGTGACACCTAGTCTCTAGAGAGAGTATGTGTAGCGAGGCGGAGGTCAGTTCTGGCGCCGGCTATGCATCGACGCGTTGAAGGGGCGGCAGCGAGGATGCACAGGTATGCTTGCTCGAGGCTCCTCTTTGCCTTGGGGCCGCCCTGGAAGATGCTCGGCCCGCCTGCCAGAGGGCCTGCGGTGTGTGCGTGTGCGTGACGTGCGTGTTGGGCCGACCCTCGAGCAGGCTAGGGGGCCGCGACCCGAGCCTGTTCCTGCACCCTGCATAACACCCTCAGAGCTGCTCTTTCACGAAACCACCACAATTGTCGCCTTGCGCGGGCCCCACGGAGCTGGCCAGGCTCACCGCAGCCCCACGATGATTCGCCACCACGGCTTTGGCTCTGCCATGCAGGGGGGTAGACCGAGGTGCGAGCAGGTGAAGATCGCATGCTTTGACTACTCTGTTCCGTCCGCTCGACCCGGCGCCGCCATGCCAGCATGCCGATGAGGTGGGAGAGGGGACAAGCAAGGCCGGCCTGGCATGTCCTATTCCCGATTTGTTTTCCAATCGGGCACCGTCCGCCGTCCACGTGAGGGTGCCAGCCAGCTGCAGGTGTTGGTTGGACCGAACACTTTCGGCGCTCGGACGGGCCAGGTTTGTAACACCTCCTCCACCACCACCTACATACCGCCACCAACCGCCACCAACCGCCACCATCGCGCCAACGTCCGATCGGCGAACAGCATCGCTCTCCTAGAGACACTCGCTTGCGCGCCTTTCTGCGACTCTCCCTGCCCCTTGAACGTCTCTCCGCCATGTTCAACAACCGCTCCTCCAGCAGCGCCGCCATCAAGCGCCTCACGATAGAGTACCGCCAGCTGTCCACCGATCCCAACTCGCTCTTCCCCGCCGTCGGACCCATCTCCGAGGACAACTACCTCGAGTGGGAGGCGCTTGTTCCTGGTCCCGACGGGACGCCGTTCGAGGGCGGCGTCTTTTCCGCACGGCTCAGCTTCCCGGCGTCGTACCCGCTAGAGCCACCGACGATGCGCTTTGACCCGCCCATCTTCCACCCCAATGGTGAGTTGGCCAAGGCCGTTGACTTGCGGCGCTCTTGCGGCCGAGGGGGCCCTCTTCTGTCAGAGATGCTGACTAACGACGCCTTGTATCTTGCCTCTGCTGCGATGTCATCGGACAGTCTACGCCGATGGCCTCGTCTGCATCTCTATCCTGCACGCGCCGGGCGACGATCCCAACAGTGGGTACCTCCCGAGAAAGTTTGACCCTTGAGCCCATATGCTCACATCTTTCGACACCCTCATCATCTCTTTGGCCCGGCTCTAGTGTACGAGTCGTCCTCCGAGCGCTGGTCTCCGGTCCAGTCGATCGAGAAGATCCTCCTTTCGGTGCTTAGCATGCTGGCGGAACCAAACGTCGAGAGCGGAGCCAACATCGACGCATGCGTACGTTCACGAACGCTTCAGCCTTTGAATCTAAAGCTGCAGTTTGCTGACCCGCCGTTCCTCTCTCCGCACCCTCTCTGCCATCGACACATCGCCCCGTCCACAGAAGATGTACAGGGACGACCGCGAAGGGTACGAGAAGATCATCAAGGACAGCGTCAAGGAGCAGCTCGGACTTTGAGTGACGATCCGGACGCCTAGCGTCCTTCATTGACATGAAGCATAGCCGTATGAAGGCGACTCCGCGATTGATCCTTTCGCTGGTCAAGCTTTAGGTTTGGCATGTCAGCTGATTCGGATGGGCCAGAATGACGATCCGTGATGCTGCCCTGCATTGATGCCCCAGCAGACCTGTGCCTGGCGGCGCCTGCCTGCCTTTCAAGTTCATCGACAGAGCGAACAATGGTGGGATTTCAAATGTCGGGCGACGACAGGTCGGGACTACGATAAGGAAAAAGGAGCGGACGCAGACTGAGCTGCAAGCGAACAAGAAGGGAGGGGATGGAGGGAAGGAGAGGAGGAGGGGTAGGGGAGGCGACGCGGGAGGCGAGGAGTGGGGACTGGGAGAGGCCGTGGTTCGGAAAGGGCCCAGGGCACGACCTGGTCTGGGCTACAGGCTCAGCACGTGATTCCCTGGGGAGCGTTGAGGCAGCCGCCGGCCTTCTGGCCGCCCTGGACCTCGTTACCGGACCACTGCCAGTCAGTGCAGCTGCCGCTTCCGCACACGATGTGCACGGGAACGGCGCTCGAGCCGACGGAGCCCTGGACGCCCTTGATGCTGAGGTTCTGGATCTTGACGCCGTTGGTCGGTCGGCCGGTGGGCTCGCCAGAGCCCAGGGTGTAGTCCTGCTGGATGGTGATGCCGTACTTGGAGATGTTTTCGAGCTGGATCGACGAGTAGGTGACGTCGCTGACTGTGCCCTTGGCGCCCGCGACCGTCTTGATGCGAACACCGTTGACGCTGTTGGAGATCTTGACGCTTTCGATGGTCACGCCGTCGACGACGTTGTCGTCCCGGCCTCCGACGCTGCCGATCGAGACACCGTGGCCTCCCGTGCACTGGGCCTTGGAGAACTGGATGTTTTTGCCCGAGTTGATGGCGAGGCAGTCGTCCTGGTTGTGGATCGTGACGTCCGAGATGGTGATGCCGCTCGACGAGCCGATGTCGAAGCCGTCGGTGTTCTTGGCGCCCTTTGTATCGCCCAGGGAGTTGTCGATGGTGATGCCACTGATGGTGAGGCCCGACGAGCCGGCGATGCTAAAGGCCTGCACCGGCGTGTCCTTGACGTTCAGCGAGGTGATGTGGCTGTTGGATAGGCTGTGGGCCGCAAAGAACTTGGGCTTCTTCTTGCCCGAGTCGCCCTTGCCGTCCCACCAGCGGTCACCGCCGCAATCGATCACCGAGCCCGAGGCTCCTGTCACGGTGACGCCGCTGCCGCCCACGAGGATGAGCGGGCCTTCCCATTCGGCGTAGCCGAACGTCGTCTGGCCCTGGAAAAGCACCTGCGTGCCCGAGCGGAGCCCAGACAGGTCGAGCGTGGCCTTGGCAGGGACCTGCACGTTGTTGAGCACGATCGTGGTGCACTTGTCCTTGCCCGCGGCCACCTGTGCGGCCGTGCTGAACGTGCAGCCGCTGGTGGCGCCAGCAGGAGCCGAGTCGCTAGACGATCCAGACCCGCCGGATCCCGTTCCCTTGGCCGTGGTCGAGGTGGTCGAGCCCTTGGCGTTGGAGGACGAGCTGCCGTCGGTCGTACCCTTCCCGGACGAACCCGACCCATCTCCCGAAGCGCCCTGGTAATTCTTGGACGCTTTTCCGCTCTTGCCGTTTCCTCCCTCATTGTTCTTGGACTGGCCGCCGTCCTGCTCGGCACCACCCTGTTGCTCGTTCTGCGTGCCATCCCCTTCCTGATCGTGCGAGTTGTGCTTCCTCCTGACGTGGCGCCGGAAACCGGCACCGTTAACGGCGTTGTAGCCGTGCTTGGCAGCTCGCTTCTCGAGAGACGAGTTGCCGTTGTGGGAGCCAGCCCTAGCGGGGACGGACGCCAGGACGGCCATCGAGGCAAGCGCCAGAAGGACAAAGGAGTGCGAGAGCTTGACCATGTTGGCTTGTGAGGTGTCGAAGGGGTTTGCGAGTTGACTGGGATCAAACGTGGGGGCAGGTCGGTGGCTTATAAGAAGGGAAGCGCCAGGCTTCAGGTTGCAAGCAGTAGCAATCGAGACAAGGGGACTGGATGGTGAGATCGCCGGGATCTGTCGTGGAGGTTGTGAGGTGATGGACGTTGAGATCGTCTTCCGGAGACGGCCCCCTTATATACGCGCCAAACCCTCGAGCTGGGGGTGGTTGGGGTGACCCGTGAACAGCGAGCTGATTAGAGAGCGTTGCCTCACCGCCCCTGAAGGGAGCTCGAGCAGCTTGGGAGAGGAAGAGAACCAGCGCTTGCCTTCACGTTGCCAGGCATTCCCTTTCGCCCCGAGAGGCCCGATCGCGAGTACATACGTGCAGACGCAGACGGCACCGTCGCGCGGCGATATCCTCGGCCGTAAAGACGACCCACATGTCGGGAAACAGTATGATCCAAGGGTGGCAACCTGGAGCACAACGGTGCGCCCCTTGTGCCAAACCAAGCTTGAAACAGGAGCGCAGCGGTAGGTGGCCGCGGAGTTCCGCTATGCGTTATGAGGTCAATCGGGGGCGCGATCGCGGGACGCCCTGCCTGAGCAGGTGGTCGCCATGACACGAAAAGAAGGGTCGGTGATATAGCGGCAAGGACCGGGACAACGATAAAGTAGGTGTTGAGATCAGGCGCAGTCAGTGCAACCCGCATGTTGCTCGCGGGCCACTGCTGTAGCCATGCGTACATGGCCGGTGGCGGGTGTCAGGTTTGGCGACTGGCCTGGGTTCCTGCTTGGTGGCCCTGGACACAATACCCGATCGGACGGCAATGACGGCCTCTACCTGTTCGGCGACTCGCCTCAAGAAGAGGCCAGATCGCGCTCGGAAGCATGCCTTATAGTAGTTTGAGATGGTGCGGTACGCGTTGAGCAGAAGGCCGGCTGTTGCGCCTGCAACGCGGCTGACGGTGTGCCGTGTAACCTTCGCGGGGCAAACTGGCAGCTTGCTTGCTTGCTTGCTGCTCAGCTACATATACATACATAGCTAAGCTCGCCGGCAAAGCTTTGGTGCCTGGCCGGTGGTCCGGAAATGGCCGATGCATGCGTAGCCCATCGCCCCGTCTTGCCCCACCTCCGCGCCCGGACAACCGACCCACCTTCAGCCCGTTGCGCGCCGATCTGGCTGCAGAGGTGTCCGAGCACCTCGAGGCCATTGCCGAGCGGGGATACGAGGTCCAATCTGTCGCTCACAACGGCAGATCGTCTTACGTTCCCACGTTGCGCCCGCCCCCGCGCCCTGATAACACCCACGTACGGCTCTTGCCCTCTCGATGGCGCTGCGATCGCACGATGGGAGGAGGGTAGACCTACAGCTGCAGTCTGCCCGAAGACAGCCTGCGGCGTAGATTCATCGAAGGGAAGTACCGTGGCAGCATGGCACAGCAGGCAATCGAGCCAAAAAAAAAAAATCAAGGACCACAGGTAGGAAAGGTAGAAGGAAAGAGCGGCGACCGAGAATCGAACTCGGGACCCCAGGATGGATGCATTTTGCAATCCTATGCTAAGCCACTAAGCCTCCGCCGCAATAACCAACTGAGCTATTTGCCAAGTGGTTGGAAATGGCGCTCTAAAAACAAATCATATAGTACAACATGAAACGAGGATTAGAATCGCCCTTCCACTCTGTTGGCCGCTCGTGGCGTGAGCTCCCGGCCTCGCCTCGTCCTGCCAAGACGCTTTTCATCATCCTGCAACAGCTTGACCTTGTCCTGCAGTGCTTGTTGTTGGCCTGCCTGTATCTTCTAGATCCATGATTGCTGTCTGCGCTATTTGTTGGTGTGGCACAGCACTTGTCAGTCTGTGCCTACAAGGAGTCGATCACCCCATCCCTTCCCATTGCAGCTTGTGCATTCCTTGGCCGGCCCGGTCCATTGTCCATCTCCTCGAGTGTCCCTGTTCCGCTTGCAGATATGTTGCTGGCTTGGTGCTTTCTGTGGCTGCAGGGGCCTCGGCAAGTCTGAGGGAGACAAGGAAGTCCTGGACATCTGCCTGCAATTTCAAAGGACTCGCGCTGCCCACGCCCCATATCAGCACGCGAGCAAGCTTCAAGCGGACCGAAGAAGAACTCTAGCTGCTGTCGTCCCTGCCTTCTGCATCAGCATCGATTCAGCTCTTCTGTATATACACTGCAGCGACAGTCTGCTGCGCCGACGAGATAAAAGGGGCGAGCACCTTGGGCGGAGCCGTGCGACTGCTGCTGCTGCTACGGCTGCTACATCCGGGGCGACTGCAACCTGCTACTACTGCTGCTGCCTGCCGGCGACCTGGACGTCGCGCTTCATGTCCTCGAGCGCGCGTACGGCGGCTTCCTGGACCTCTCTCTTCCTCCTCTCCTCTCTGCGCTTGCTGCCGCGCGTGACGAGCTCCTTTGGCTTGACGTCGGCAAACAGGCTCCAGAAGCTCTCGAGGAGGTAGCAGCCTCCAAAGTCGGCGAGCATCATAGCGACGAGGCGGGCCTGGTAGGCGCCCTGCATCTTGACGAGCTGGAGCCACTCGTTGAGCTCGATGAAGCTCTCAGTGGCGCCGAGGACGGCGATGGCGCCGACCGAGACGAGGCCGTAGTAGAGGTACTTGTTCTCCTTGATGCCCTCGCGCCAGGGCCTGCCGATGTAGTTGACGGCAAACGTCGAGACGGTCTGCGAGAGTCCGAGGAGGTAGACGCCCGTGTTGAGGAGCGACGGGCTAAACTTGGCCTCGAGGTCGACGACGTCGTCGGGCTGCTCGTAGATGACCGAGAGGCGCTGGATGTAGTACATGGTGGCGACGTGGAGCGCCGTCTGGGTGAGGATCGAGCCAAAGACGTAGACGTTGAGGATGTTGGTGACGGGGCGCTCCTTGCTCAGCTTGTCGATGGGCTGGGCGCGCGAGATGCAGAGGAAGCAGACGCTGGCCAGCATGCCCGAGATTGTCACCTGGTAGTCGCCAAACTTGATGCCCTCGAGGTAGAGGACCGAGAGCGAGTAGGCCTGGATGAGGCAGTTGAGCGCCAGGATCTTGTACATCTGGATGGTGGCGACGAGCGTGCAGCGGCCCTGACGGACAATGGCGAGCACCGAGGCGACGTTGGACAGCTTCGAGGTGAATGGGGCGGCGACCGAGGCGTCTCCAAGGCGGATCTGGGGCGGTCCGTCGTCGAGGTCGGCGTCAGCCATCTGGGCCGTGATGGCCGAGAGGTCAAATTTGGCCGTACGATCGACGGTGCGCTGGTTCTGCATCTTGGCCAGCGCCTCGTCGCGCGCCTTTTCGAGGTCCGGGTAGAGGGTCTTGAGCGCCGGCGGCACCGGCGGCGGCGGCTGACCGAAGCGCGCCGTCAAGCTGAGCTGCGACTCGTAGACCTTCTTCATGCGCTCATTGCGCTGGTGCTCGGCAATCTTCTGGAGGTCCTCGGGCGTGCCGTCGAGGAGCGCCACGCCAATGTTGGCCGCCTTGAGCGCGCCGACGTCGTTGGTGCCGTCGCCGGCCATGAGCGTGACGAAGCCGAGCTGCTTGAGCGAGTTGAGGATAAACTCCTTCTGGCTCGGCGAGACGCGGGCGTAGACAAACGTGTGCTGCACGAGCTGGTTCCAGGCGGCGGCGTTGTCCTGGTACTGCTTCATGGCGGCGCCCGTGATGCAGATGTCGTGGTCCTTGAACAGCGCGGCGTCGAGCGGGTCCGACGCCCTGACGGGGATCAGGCGCGACTCGTCGACCGAGCGCCAGATGAGCTCATCGTCGCTCTTGGCGCCCTCGCGCAGGTCGAGGATGAGGACGTCGCGGTCGACGATCTCGACCTCGGACGCCACGTGGCACGCCGTCAGCGGGTTGTCGCCGGTGATCATGATGCAGCGGTGCGACGAGTCGTTGAGCTGCTTGATCGAGGCGACGGCGTCGGGCTTGAGCGGGCAGTGGAAGACGAGGAAGCCGGCAAAGGCGAGACCGCTCTCGACCTGGTCGCGGGTGACGTTGTTGACCTTGCCGGCGTCCTTGACGTCGTCCATGAATTTGTAACCGAGCGCGAGCACCCTACTGCCACGTCGAGTGAAGCCCTTGTAGGTCTCGTCGTAGTGGGCGGGCAGGTTGGCGTACATCGACTTGAGCGTCTCGGGCGCGCCCTTGACGGCGGCCAGCGTCCTGCGCGAGCCGCCGGCGTCGACGACGAAGCTGACGGTCGACATGCGCTTGAGCGCCGACGAGAACTGGAAGCGGCGGCGGACGTTGATCGTGAAGCGGTGGTTCGAGGCCTTGGGGTCGGTGGGCGAGAGCACGTCGCCCTTGTTGAGCTTCCAGTCCATAGCCTCGAGCGTCGTCTTTTCCATCGGGTCTCCCACCAGGCCGTCCTCGAGCAGGACGAGCGCGTGGGCCGAGGCGAGGGTAAGCGTGGCCTCGCTCGAGGCATCCTTGAGCGGCACCAGCCTGGCCTCGCCGCTCGGAGCGCAGTCGGCGACGCCCTGCACCTCGAGGTCCTCGCCGGTGATGGTGCCGGTTTTGTCAAAGCAGCAGACATCGACCCTGCCGGCGTAGGGGATGCGGAAAGGCTCGGTGCAAAAGATGGCGTACTTGGCCAGCGCCATAAGCGACGCATTGACCGCCATCGACAGCTCCATGGGCAGCTCGGGCGGCACGACCGACGTGATGATGAGGACGCAGTCGAGCAGCAGCTTGCCCTTGGGGCGCTCCATCTCGGTGCCAACGACCCAGACGTAGGCGCTGGCGGCGATGGCGAAGACGAGGAGGAAGCCGATAAAGACGAAAGACTCGAGGTTGTTGGCCGTGACGCGGTTCTCGTTGGTAAAGACCATAAGGCGGATCAGTTGGCCCTGCGAGGTACCGAAGCCGGTCTTGAGGACGACGCCGAGGGCACCGTTGTCGGGCGCCTGCAGCTTGCCGTACGGGCCGTCGGCTTCGGGGCGGGTGGTCTGGAGCACCTTTGTGCCGCCAAAGACGACGTTGTTGCGGTCGACGCCGTTGACGTCTAGGACATCGGAGGCGTCGCGCAGCTCGATGCTCTCCTTGAGCAGCGGCGTGCTCTCGCCGCTAAGCATGGCCTCGTTGACGATCGTCGAGCCCGAGACGAGGAGCAGGTCGCAGGGGGTGGCCGAGTCCTCCTTGGAGCGGTCGATCGAGACGAGGTCTCCCGGCAGAAGCTCGGTGGTCTGCACCTCGGTCCAGGCGTTGGCGCGGTAGACCCAGATGGCGTAGGGCTTGATCGACATCGTGCGGAACTCGTTGAGCGTGCGGAGGCGCTGGAAGACGACAGTGCACTCAAAGACGACCAGCATGAAGAGGGTGAAGAGCGAGTAGTACCAGTACTCGTCGAGCATCCAGAGGCCGACGCAGAAGACCTGAAACACGAAAAAGGGAGCGACGGCGTGCTCGATAAAGAGGTCGGCGAAGCGGGGCATGGGGATGTCGAAGTGGTTCTTGCCAAAGGTGCCCAGGGCGAGGTCGACCTCGGACTGGGTGGTGAGGCCGTGGCTGCCCTGGAACTGGCCCAGCGTGGGCTGGGCATCGGCGGGGTAGGGCAACCTGCGGAAGGTGGGCACCTGGATGAGGGGCGA
Organism: Pseudozyma flocculosa PF-1; assembly: GCF_000417875.1. Taxonomy (NCBI): domain Eukaryota; kingdom Fungi; phylum Basidiomycota; class Ustilaginomycetes; order Ustilaginales; family Ustilaginaceae; genus Pseudozyma; species Pseudozyma flocculosa. Next base: position 559,223 of record NW_006920879.1, read on the forward strand.
GACGAGGATGTCGGTCTTTGCGGCGGTGGGGTCCGGGTTGGCGAGGATGTACTTGTCGGCCTGGTAGGTGAATGCGTACTCGACGGGCATGCCCGGCCTGCGGGTGGTGTTGAGGGGCACGATCTCGCCCTCGCCCTTGTGCGGGTGCGGGAAGATGCGTACGAGCTGGGCATCGTCGAGGCTGCGCGCCGAGGTGCAGGTGATGATGGCCTTTGCGGCGATGGACCACTTTGTCACTAGGAAGCTCAGCGCGTGGAGGGTGACGAGGCCGACGGTGTAGACAAAGGTCCACTCCTCGCTGCGGATCCAGTCATCGTAGCGGACGAGGTAGGCGTAGGCGGCGATGGGGTAGAGCGAGAGGAAGGGAAGGACATAGAGGTGCAGGTGGAAGGGGATGGCGCGGTGCAGGGTGACGCTGGCAATCTCGGGAGACTGCACGGCGATGGCCATGGTGGCGGCGGTGGGGCGAGATTGGACGATTCGAGGAAAAGGCGCGATGCTTTTCCAGTCGTCCTTGCCTTGCTTGCCCGTTTCTTGACGAGGAGGTGGTGGTGGTAGCGGTGGCGTGTGGGGTCGAATGTGACTTGGGACAAAGAGGCCGAGCGCCGGTGCAGCTGCCGCCCCAGGGCCGCCAGCCAGGAAGAAGTGGCCCAGCGGGCACCGCACACCGGCTTCGGCCCCGATCACGCCAGAGCAGCCCAAGCTGGCTTGCTTCCGCTCGTCATCCATTCGGGCGAGAAAAGAAAATCCAGCGGGCCAGCGACAAACGCGCCAAACGCGCCGCCGCCGCCGCTCCTCCACCTATGGCGGCGTGCGGTGCGTCCAACAGCGCGGCCGCCGTCGTTGGAGAAAGAGTACGTGCGCACAACAACACCTCGCTGCGTCGCTCTCGCCTCGATCTCGCCACCCATCTCGTGTCACACATCCTCCGCCACTGCGCATCGCTTTCAAAAATGGAGAATCCCTACGTGAGCAGTTAGACAGATAGACAGACAGACACTTAGCCCCGTAGCCACGCGAGACACTTGCGCTGACCGACCACATCGCCTTTGCCCCTCTCGACCGACCGACGACCGACAGGAAGAGCGGCAGTCGCTCCTCCTCGAGCGCATCATCCGCAACGTGTCGCTGCTCAACGAGGCGCTCAAGGAGGTATCCACCTCCGTCACCCAGATCAACCAGCACAACCAGGCCATCACCATCGCCGGCGAAATGTGGGAGGGCGTGAGTGCGATGCGCCGCGCGCACCACCATCCTCTTCGTTGCTGCCAGGCACCCGTGCTCATTCCACCCCATCCCCCCTTTCCCTTTGGGCCCACCTGGCTTGCTGCTGATGACGACAGTATCGGAGGAACGCGGCATTTAACTTGCAGAACATCGATGGGCTCGCCGACCAGCACGCCTCGCCGGACACACGGAGCGACGAGACCCAGCACGCTGCATAGCCTCGTCGTCTGGCCGCGCAAGTCGACCTAGTGCTGTCCGTGGTCAAGCCCTCGCTATCCTCGTCCAATCCCGCTCATTCTGTCTGTACACTACCGCTTGCGCTCCATTTGGCAACGCCCCAAGATACCCTCACCCCTGAGCCTACGCCAACTTTCCGAGCCGTCCCTTCCAGCCTCGCACTCTCGGGTAGGCATGTGAGCTCGGGCGGCCGGTGAGACCACTGCACCGCCTTCCGGGTATCCAAATGTGGATGTGGGGAACCTCATCGATTTGAGAAGGCAAGAGGGGGTGAAAGGGGAGGAGCTAGGCTACAAAGTGAAGGGAGAGCGAATGCTATGCGCACAGCATTGAAGAGCAGAGGAGGGGAGGGGGCGGAAGAGAGCATCGACTAGCAGCGGACAAGGGGACACGAGATCGCCGTTGATCCGAGTACGGGGCAGTGCCAAGAGACGGGGCTCTGCGACGCGCATCCAGCTCAACTAGAACCGAAAACGCGAGCAAGAGCCTGGGTGATGGTGGGGACCGAGCCGGGGCTGGTATATACGTCTGCTGCAAACGTCGCAGGGACGGCCGGCCGGGATGCAGCACCGGCGAAGCGACCCAGCAGTAGCACTGACGGCGGCTTGTCGTGCGCGATGCGGAGAGCCGGACTGACCGTCCATCACAGGAGAGTCGACGTCCTTTAGGCGTCCTCGGCGCGGGGCTCCGACGAGATGGCGCCGTATCCGCCACCGCCGGGGCTGCCAGCGGGGGCGCAGAGGCTCTCGGGGACGAGGACGTGGCCCTCGTCGGGGGTGGCGAAGAGGAGCCAGGCGCCCCAGACGGGCTTGGCGATGACGTCGAGGATGGCAAAGAAGAGGATCTCCTTGTCGGCCGACAGCTTGCCCGTGCCCTCGCACAGGGCAAACGCGACGGGGTAGAGCGACCAGACGACGACGAGCGCCAGGCTGACCTGGTTGTACAGGCCGCCGACCTTGGGTCCGCGGTGGAAGGCCGTCGAGCGTCCCGAGGTGACGAGCTGGATAATGATCCAGACGAGGGCGATGCAGCTAAAGGCGAAGAAGCCCCACTTGCCAGTCTTGACGGGGTGGAAGCCGGCAATGACACCAGTGATGATCATGACCAGGTCGGCGATGATCAGCACGATGATCTCGGCCACGGGGAGGCCGGCAAGGAAGGTGAGGTCGAGCAGGAGCAGCGGCGTGGTGAAGGCCCAGTCGATGTCTGCGGGGGCGGTAGTGAAGCGGGGCACCGGAGACAAAACAGGCGAAAAGAGACGCGACGGGGTCAGCGTGGCTCCTGTACCAACCTCGCGAAGCCTGCAAGGCGCTCCATAGGGCCCTCCGTACGCCATCCCTGGCCTGCTGTCCCGCGCTACTCACATCGGGCGTAGAAGAACTCGCGCGGGCGGGGGTCGTTCTTGGTTCCGACGTTGACAAAGTCCTTGCCGACGCCGGTGGCCATGGCAAAGTAGGAGAGGGCGGCGATGGCGGTGATGAAGAAGGTGGTGGTGTGCATCAGGCGGTAGCGGTACGAGGCGCGCTGCGAGGTGATGAAGAAGAAGACCGACGAGACGGCCATGATGGCGAAGACGACCCAGAGGTAGGTGTGGCCGTACTGGGTCGACTGCTCGGGGTGGTGCAGGTGCGGCGGGATGGGCGGGATGCCGACATCGGGCTTCTTGGTGAGCGCCCCGAGGACGTTTTCGTAGTAGAACGAGTTCATGCTGGATGGAGTCGACAGAGGGGGGGAAGAGGGATGCTCTTTGGGCGGATGGATGGTCAGGGAGGGGGGAGGGTGGACAGAGTACTGCTGGTCGTCGCTGCTGTCGTCGTCGGCGTCGCCTGCTTGATAATCGAGGGCGAAGGACTGCTGGGGTGGATGGTGGACGGGGGAAAGAGCGAGAAGGGTTGGGAGCAGGCCGTCTTGTCCTTTTGAAGGGGCGGGGCGAGGAGGGAGCCGGTTCCCAGGAAGCGGGGATGCCTCGAGGCGAGGGCGCGCGAGACGGATGGCAGGCCTGGCACCGCAGAAGGCGTACGTCGCCGTCGTCGGCGCTGCCCCCGTTCCCCTCACTACTCGCTCGCTTCCTTGCCTCGGCCCGCTGAGCCATCCGCAGCGACGAGCGAGTATGGCAGGCTGGCAGGCAGGCCGGACCAAGCTGGGAAGCAGGCAGGGGAAAGGCGGCCGGCCTGTCTGCGCAGCCAGCTCGACGTCGTCGTTGCGCACCCTGCATGATGAGGCGAGCTCGCCCGTCGATTTCGATGGAAGGGGCCCTCGAAGCAAAGGAAGGCGGGTCTAGCGGAATCGCGGCCAACCTTGACCATCGCAGCCAAGAAGACGGAGGGGCGGGGCGAGAGAGGCAGGACGGGCAGGCAGGCAGCGAGCGTCTACCGCTAGCCTGCCTGGGCGAGCATAGCCGGAAGGTGGACCCTGCGTGGCTTTGCGCTGCCTGCCTCCCTGCCTGCCCGTCTGCCCGTCTGCCTACCTCAGCTTGCCGGCCTTGCTTGGCTGCGCTGCTTCTCCGCGTCTCGACCGACGGACGACCTCCGACGTCCTCAGCTGACCACATCCAAGAAGGGGCCGGCCTGGGGTCCTTGCTTGCTTCCCTGCCTTCCCTTCTCCGCCTGCCCATTGAGTCCTGTCCAACGAAGGTCTGGACTCTGGCGAGACCATCCCGCTCGACCTGGATGACATCGACAGCGCACGTCTGCTGCTGGTCGTTCATCTTCCCCCTGCCTTGACGGTCGTACGAGCGACAAACGACGGCCGGCGAAAGGCCACCATATGGCGGCGAGCATGCACGACGACGGCTCGACGGAGCAGAGTAGTGACGCGGCACGGCCATCGCATACCGTGCTGGCCTGGCAACCCAAACGGGCGACGACGACGACGACGGCGTAGCCATCGGAACTGGCGCAACCGCGTGTCTGGCCAGCATAGGACCAGGCCGGATGGGGAGAGGCAGGCAGGCAGGCAGCGTCGCAACGTGTGGAGGGAAAGCCAGCCTGCGCTGGCCGGATCAGAGCTCGTGGGGAAAATCGAAATGCAGGCAGTTGGCAGCAGGCAGTTGGCAGGCAGGCAGGCGGGGCGATGACGGAACGATGCAGAGGCGAGGCGCGCAGCCTGATCTGATCTGGTACGCACGGTCGCACGCCCGCCGGTCACCCACGATCTCGGTCGGTGCTAGCCCGCCTGCCTACAGTAGCCTGTCTCTGACGTGCCAGACCGCGCCTTTGGGCCCGCCCGCCCGCCCATTTCATCTGTCGAAGTGGGGGGCCGTGCGCGCACAGACAGGCCAGGGATGTCCCCTCGGCACCGAGCGCCTTCGAGACTGAGCTGCCTCGGCCCGAAAGGGGGCGCGACGGGACGGCCCGCGCTGCGCACTCGCCCTGCTGCGGGTGTGAGAGCACAGATTGGGTCTTTCCTGTGGCAGCAAGCAGACGGCAGAGGCGTCGACGACGAGTTGGACTGCGATGCGATGATCCAGGCGAAGCGATAATACAAGAAAAGTGGGGAGAGAGCATACAGACCTGCCCTCAGACGACGTAGAACTCCGAAGTGATGGCCATGAACTCTGCTCGGCGCCGTCGACGTGCAAGCGAGCAAGAAAAAGGAGGGGTCGAGGTCAGTATCGGTCGTAATCAAGGCTTCGCGGGGGTGTGCGACAGACCGACGGTCGCTGCGACTTACCGGAAACCTTGCCCGTGAACGGCATCTTGCGGTCGCCGTTGTAGACGATGCGGTAGAGGCCAGGCTCGGTCCAGCTCTCGATGCTCCACGAGACCTCGACCGTCGAGCTGCCCGTCAGGCCGTTGGTCCGCTTCCACCGCAGCGTCGTCGAGTGGTGCCCGTCGGTGCGCACCGTCCTCCACTCGCCGTGGTCGGCGTACCGCTGCACCTCAAAGTAGGTGCCCTCCAGCCGCAGGTTGTTGCGCGGGTTGGCCGCGACAAAGACGGCCGTCACGTTCGACGCCTGCGACCTGACCGGCCCGTCCTCGAAGATGGCCAGCGACGCGTTGCGCCAGCGAGGCGCCGCAGCGCCCTGGACGAGAGCATCGCGGCCACGGCCGGCGACAGCGGCGGCGGATGGGGCAGGGACCGGGTACGACAGCAGGGGCTGAGTGAGGACGTCGCCAAACTTGTGGCCGAGCGGGGCGTTGTCGTACACGACGCCCGTCTTGAGCTGGTACGACTTGTTGAGATCGACCTGCTTCCACGGCCCCTGCGGCAGGTCGCGCGCATCCTCCTTGAGCGCAGGCACGAGGCGGCGTGCAAAGACGTCGAGGTAGGCCTCGAGCGTGTGGGGGCCGAACAGCGTGCTCGCACCCTCGTACCGCTGCACGCTATACTCCTCCTCGGTCGTGATGTAGTGGCCGTACGTCGATGCGGGCCCGCTGATCTGAAGGATGGGCTCGACGCCCTCGGGCAACAGCCCGGCCTCGGAGATCGACGCCGCCACGGCCGCCTTGAGCCTGCGGCCCGCCATCGTAGTAAACTCGCCGGGCACGACCAGAATAAAGAGCTGCCCGACCCGTAGCATCTGGACCTCGACAATCGAAGGGCCCCAGTCGTAGGGTCGGTGGATCTCGCCGACGTCGAGCAGGACCGACTTGGGCGCCTGGCACTCCTTCTGCTCCTCGGTCGGCGACTTGATAAACGCCTTGACCACGTCCCAGAACGCATTGTGGTGGTCGGTGGTGTTGCTGCCCTGGACAAAGTCGAAGGCGCCGGGGCCGTCGGTGGTGCCGCCGGCGAAGCCGTAGCCGAGCGCGGCGGGACACGTCTTGACGCGGCTGCCATCCTTGCGGTAGACGGTATAGCGGCTCATGTCGACGTTCATCTTGACGCTCTTGACCGGGCCGCCCTCATCGATGAGCGTCAAGCTGCTATACTCGTCGCCGTCGCCGTCGCCATCGCCGCCGCCCGCAGACGCTGGGCGCGACATGATGTCCCGCGCGGCGTCCACCTGCATTCGGGCGATGATCTCGTTGGACGCAAAGTCCCAGCTGCCGGTGGGCGAGACCTCGAGCAGGGACGCGTCGCCCCAAGCAGGCCCGCGGCCGTGGCAGGTCTGCACGCGGTCTTTGCCGTGGCCGTTGTCGCAGGTGGAGTGCTTGTACTCGCAGACGGAACCGTCATCGCACCAGGCGCCCTGGGTGTTGGGGGACGTGTCGCCCACCGTCGACTGCGAGAAGCCGGCGACAAACGTCGTCTGACCGGGCATCCGGTCGGGCTCCTGCGCCGTCTCGTAGAGCAGTGCCGCCAGCCCCTTGTTGTCGGCCGAGGTCAGAGTGTTGTTCTCGTAGAGCGAGGTGCCGTGCACGGCGTACCACGAGAGGAAGCCCTTTGCCTCAGCCTGCTCGCGGGCCTCACCCTCCCCACCCTCGCTGGCGAGCTCCTCGAACTTGAGCAGGCTAAAGTCGTGGTCGAGATCGTCGCCGCCGTAGCGGTCCCGCTCCTCCTGAGGGTTCTGCTCGTAGGCGTACCTGCTGCGCTGAATGTGCGCTTCGGGCAACCTCTTGCGTCCGAAGCTGAGGCGGGTCCGCTTGCCGTTGTAGAGCCGCTGCTCGAAATCGTCGTTGGCGCGGATCGCCGCCTGGACGGTGCCCTCGATGATGGCGTCGACGTTCTGCTTCACGACCCCCTTGGAAGTGAGAGTAGGCAGTAGCGCTGTGATGAAGCCTCCCGGTCCGGCGTGGGAGTGGGTGCCGACAAAGGCGATGTTGCGCTCGCCATAAAGGCCCGGGTACAGCTCGCGAAGTCGGTCAACGACGCCGCGGCGGACGGCGGTGTCGCCCATGCAAATGTCCGAGTTGATGAAGATCCATCGCGAGGGCGAGCCGTCGGCGGTGGCGATGAGCTGATGCGGTGACTTGCCCGCGGCGGCGCCGAGGTCAAGCTGGCGTTGGCGGGATCCGACAGCAAAGGCGCGGGAGCGGAGACGGATGTGGAGCCCGGTATTCGTCTGGGGCATTGAGGCGTAGCCCATCATGTTGACCTCGACGATTGGGCCAGTGATGTCTCCGACACCGAGGCCGAACATGATGCCGTCGCCCTGCATCGAAGCGACAGGCGTGCCGTCAACACTGATGGCCTGCTGGTCGACGGCGGGGCGGTGGTGGTGGTGGCTGTGGAACGAGTCGCTCCAAGGTAGCAGATTCCAGCCGGCGCGAGAGCCATCGGCGCTGCCGTCAACAAAGCAGCATGCGACGTAGAGCAGGGAAAGTGCGGCCAGTGCGGCGGCGGTCGCCTTGAGGACGAGGATCACCTTGTCCTCCCAGTCCTCGACCCGACGCGGCGACAAAGGCCGTCGCGATGCCCGCTTCTCGTCATTGTCGCCATCATTGTCCCCAGTTTCTTCGTGCTCGAGCTTGCCGTCGAGCGGCGATTCGGCTAGCAGTGTGTCTTGGCTGTCATTATGGGGGAGGGCTGCATACCGCGGAGCGGCGTGCGGGTGCACTGTGGCGTAAGGATTCTCCGGGGTATCGCTCTGCGGCACGGACTGGTATGCTGATGGCATAGCAGGGTCTAGGCGCGGGAAGGAGGGCCTTGTCAGCTTGCTTGAGAAAGAGCGTCGCTGGGCCGTCAGTGAGGCGAGAGGGGTGTCGAGTGGCGGGAGGATGGAGGAGTGGGTGCGCTAGGTCATGGAAATCGTTGCCGTCGTTCGTGCGTACTGTCGTTCCAATGTCGTCGAGGTGGCGAGGAGAGGAGATGGTGGTGCCGACGTGAGACGCTGTTTGTCCTTGTTCCTCGTTCCTTTTATCGGTCGAGAATCCGAGTGGTGGCAGCAGGGTGGTGGTGGTGAGGAGGAGTGGCGGAGCAGGCCAGAGGGCCTCCCAGAGACGGCGGGCGATGCCCAGGGTCCGCCTGCTTGGGGCTCGACGGAGCGCAGGCAGACGGGCAGGGGCGCCGGGTGGAGAGAAGCGAGAGCGAGGCAGGCCGAGGCAGGCTTGGGATCAGAGGGACGGCGCAGCCTCGCCCCCGCACGCGACGCTGGCCCGGGTTTTGGCATGCCATTTTCGACGCCTTTTTCGGCGCGCGACGACTCGGCGAGCAGGCGATGCTGGCCGCAGCACCTATGTCGACCTCGAGGCCATCGTCGAGTGTAAAGCAGGGCAGCAGCGAACGCCATGTTCGAGTACCGATCGGGCCTGCTCATGTGACTGGGACAGCGGCCAGCTCGGGGCGGTTCTCATCGTCGTCGGATCGGCCTTTTGGCGAGCGACCCCTATTGCGCTCAAACAGGCAAGCAAAAGGCGACGCGGGTAGGCGCGGCTCAGCCATCCTGATTCCATCCCGACCTGGACCCTCGGAACGCCATCGACGAGCAGCTACAGAGACTCTGCTGCTGCTGTCGCGCGCTCGCTCGTCTTGAGCGACTGCCACAGGTGGTTCCGGTGATCCCCTCCGCCACTCCATTCCGTTTCCGTTTTGGCACGCATCGCTCGCGTGACCGAGGCCGAGCACGGGTGTCATCGACAAGGTCGTTATGTATATCGGATCTCGAGCCTCGAACCTATACGGTCACAGCGAGAGGTGGTGGGAATGTGGAAAACGAATGGAAAGCAGACCAAGCTCGGTTGGCGCAGGATCCTCCCTGAAGTGTCCGAGCCTGGGCAGAGCAGCGGATCCACCGCCAGCCCAACGACGGAGGCGTTCCAGGCTCCTGCCCCGCATCTCCTCAAGTCTCTCAGCTCTCTTTCTCTTGAGGCCCTGGCGGCACCGCGCCTCAACTCACGTCTCGTCCCGAGGCCCCTGCTCGATGATCTCTCAGGCTCACCGAGAGTTGCCGCCACCGCGGGTCACGACAACGGCCGCCAGCACGGCGACGCCGAGGAAGCCGATCGCGGCGGGAAGGGCGAGCTCCTTCGGCAGCACGCCAAAGAGGAGCTCGTCGTCGTCGCCGCCCTTTGCACCCTTCTTCGACTTTCGCTTGACTGGCGTCGCCTCGGCCTCCTCACCGAGCTCCTTCTCCTCCTCCTCTTGCACGCTCTGCAATTGCGCCTCGGCCGCCTCGCGCTGCCTGCGCTTGTTGGCTGCGCCGCTGCTCTGCAGCGACTGGGCGCTGCCGTTGGCGGCTGTTGCGCTGGCGCTGGCGCGAGCCGCGGCCTCCTCCCAGCCGCGCCCGCCCTGGAGGAGCAAGACGACGCGGTCCCTGCCCTGCTTGCGCGCCACCTTGACGGCATCCTGGACGTCGCCGTCGGCCGTGATCAGCACCACGTCGTCCTCGTCGTCGGTGTAGGCGAGCTGGAAGTCGTTCGGATCGGGAGTCTCGATCGAGGAGCTCGCCGCGACGCCGTTGGCCTGGCCACCATCCTCGGCGGCGGTGCCGTCGGCCGATGCAGTGGTGGCGACGGTGGAAGCGGTGGCGGGGTCGAAAAAGGGGTCTCCGCCCAGCTTGATGCAGACAATCTCGCGGATGGTCTCGTAGCTGTCGTATCGCGCCTGGAAGCGGTGGGTGCGGCCGCTCGGCGTGACAAACTTGAAGAGGTAGGTGCCGTCGTCGGTCTCGACTGCGGCGGCGACCTGTTGGCCGACGACGGATCCGCCGTCATCGCCGTTGAGTGGCATCCCAACGGCGCTGGCGCTGTCGTTGGGGTGCAGGTCGCTGCTGAGGTCGCCAACGAAGCCGGACTTGGACGGTGTACCAGGAATGTCGAATTGGCTCTCCGATTGGCGCACGCTGCCGCTGACGGCGCTCTCGTCGTCGCCGTGGTTGCTCGTCGTCTGTCCAAAGCTGTTCCAGAAGCGGTTCCACATGGGGCCGCCAGCTGAGCCGTCGCTGCTGGCCTCGTCGTTCATGCTGTTGATCTGCTCGAGGGTGGCGTAGGTGAGCTTGAGCACGTCGACGACGCCGACCAGGCGCGCGTCGGTGTCGACGACGGGCAGGTTGAGGTAGCGTCCGTCGTGCATCTTGCGCAGAGCCTCCTGGATCGTCAGCGAGGGAGGGGCCGTGTCCGGGTGCGGCGTCATGACGCGGACGACGCTGCAGGTCTTGGGGTCGAGGCCGGCAGCGATCACGCGCAGCACGACATCCTTGCTGGTAAAGATGCCGGCAATCTTGCCGGTGACGGCCCCGCCCGAGCCAATCTGCCCGGTGCCTGGACCGCCGGAGCTCTCCATGACGCAGACGGCGGTGGTGTGGTGCTCCTTCATCAGCCGGGCCGCCTCGCGGACCGTGGTGCGGACACCGACGCAGCACGGCAGCGTCCGGGAGTCGAGGATGCTGGCAATGTCGGGGATGCTCATCTTGGTCCGCAGCGCCTCGATGTACTGCAGCATGGCCTGCTGCGGTCCGGCCGAGCCACCCCACTCGCTCTGCACGCCCTCGAGGGCGTTGTAGAGCTTCTGTGAGGAGCCGTGGGCGCGCTCGAGCTTCTCGAGGGCCTCGTAGAAGACCTTGGCGATGTCGAGCAGTCCGACGACATCACCGTCCTCGTTGCAGACGGGAAGGTGGCGGAAGCCTCGGGTGACCATCGTGTTGAGCGCCTCGGTGGCGCTGGTCGTGTCGCGCGTGACCATGGGCGAGCGGGTCATGATGGCGCTGACGGGCGTGTTGCGAGCGTCGAGGCCAGCAGAGACGACCTGCAGGGAGCGCGCGACGAGCAAGGGCACGGCAGCGGCTGGTCAGCGTATGGTGCGAGCTGGTGCGGCGTGCGGCCAAGGGAGAGCTGCAGGTGGGCGGAGACATACCCTGAAGGCCAGGTCCTTTGCGGTAAAGATTCCGGCGAGGTGCTCTTCATCGTCGACGACGAGGACGCAGTCGGTGCGCTTGGCAGCGCAGAGCTGACTGGCATCGGCGACGCTGATCGACTGCGGGACGGTGAGGGCGGGGAGCGGACGGAGGGCCGAGACGGTGCCGGCGGCTGCGGGGGGCCGGGTGGGCTTGCGGCGCCTAGACACGGGCGTGGCGGGCTTGCCCGCTTTTCGCTGCAGCTCGCCTTCGATCTTTTTGCGGATCGCCTGGAACGGTGAAGCAGCGGAGAGGGAGGATGGAAAAGGAGCAGGTGAGCGGACGGGTATGGGTCGATTAAGAGCGAGCTCTTCTGTGTCAGCTTCACTCACCTCGTCGCGCTTTGACTGGCGCTTGCGGGTGTCGGTCGCCTCGCTGCTGAGCGGCGAGTTGCGGTAGCCGCTGATGGAGCTCATGTCTTTGATGGGCGTCGACGTGGAGAGGGGGCGGGACGGTAGGTTTGAGGACTGCGAGGCCTGGAGGGGCGTGGGCGAGGGCGAGGGCGAGGGCGACTCTGGACGATCGTCGGGATGGTAGTGCCGGCTGGGGACGGGGATGCGCGACATGCGCAGCGCTGGCTGGTTGGACTAGGCGATGATGGTAGCGATGACGATGGTGCAGAAGGACGACGAGGCTACGTAGCTGTTGTGAAGGACAGGCAGGGCGAGGTGAGCCAGAGCAGCCGGGCGAAGGGGTCCGTGTGGTGGCGGCAGGCAGGCAGGCAGCGTGAGACGACGAGGGAGCGGGTCCCCTCTGTAGACCTGGCTGCCGTCGGTCCCTAGCCTGGCTGCTGTTGGTCTGTGGGCGGCTGGGTGTTTATCGAAGACGGGCCCAGCACGCACGTTTGGCCTAGAAGCGGGTACCAGGGGGCATTTTTCGGCGGGCAGCCTGGCCTGGCCCAGCCTAGCGTAGCCTAGCCTGTGTGTTGGTCTCGCGGGCAGCCGCCCGCTCACGGACGAGACGAGGCCAGGCCAGGCAAAGCCAAGTTAAAGGCGAGGACCCTGACCCTGGCCGCCCAACTCGAAGCGGTGCGGATCCGGGCTCGCTTTTCCAGGTTGGCCTCTCCACCGCGCCCAGTTCCTCCACCGCTCAGCTTCCAGGACCGCCCTGTCCCGGCCACCTGTTCTGGCATCCGCAACGACGACCAGCCAACACAACACCAGGTCAGCCACAGAGTAGCCGCGCATCATCAAGAGCAAGCAGGCCGCACGCCGCAGAGCACACGTCAGCCCGAGCCTAAACCTCTCTCTTTCGACCGGACATCCGTGTGCAGACGGCGCAGTCGCGACCATGGGCATCATCGAGAAGATCAAGGAGCTCGAGGACGAGGTGGCAAGGACCCAGAAGAACAAGGCCACAGAGTGAGAGCATGCTCACTGCTCCCGTGCTGTAGCCGATCGAGACTTCCGCCGCCTGACATGCTAGGCTTTCTCTCCCTCTCGATCCTCGCCCACCTCGCAAACCCTAGATACCACCTTGGACAGCTCCGTGCCAAGATCGCCAAGCTACGCCATGAGCTGCTCGAACCGCCAAAAAAGTCGGGCAAGCCCGGCGAGGGCTTCGATGTGATGAAGTCCGGAGATGCCCGCGTCGCCCTCATCGGCTTCCCGTCAGTCGGAAAGAGTAGCTTCCTCTCCCAGGTGACCGACACCAAGTCAGAGGCGGCCGCCTACGAGTTCACAACCCTCACATGTCAGCCGGTAAGCATGCCGTGCGGATTCGTCTTGCTGCACACTCACGCTCTCCGAACTGACGATCGCTGTCCTGTTTCTGCTCTCCGCCGGTCCTTGCTCCCCGCCATCCAGGGTGTCCTTGAATACGAAGGAACCAAGATCCAGATCCTCGATTTGCCCGGTATCATCGAAGGCGCCTCCGAGGGAAAAGGCCGCGGTCGACAGGTCGTCTCGGTGGCCAAGACGGCAGACATGATCCTTGTGAGTGCAGCCTGGGCGCGTCCGGTCAGAGCAAAGGGGCAGGAGCGCTGACCCTCGCCGGAACACACCCTTGACCTGGTTGGCCGCAGATGATGCTTGACGCAACGAAACCAGACAAGCAGAGGGCGCTGCTCGAGTACGAGCTGGAAGCGGTCGGAATTAGGCTCAACAAGGTCAAGCCGGATGGTGCGTTGCCGCGGCCTACGTCTCTGCGGGGCGGATCTCTACGGCTGCTGACCCGGATCGTTCACCTTCTTCCCCGATGCCCCATCGCACTTCTGCCAGTCGTGCTCAAGCGCAAGAACGCCGGAGGCATCGTCATCACAAAGGCCATGGGCCTGACGCTGACCAAGATCGACGAGAAGATGATCCGCTCGATCCTGCAAGGCTACAAGATGCACGTGAGTATTCGCACGTTGTGTCCGATTAACCTTGTTCTCGACCACCGGCCCGGCTGACCCAGTCTTTGCCCTACCCCCTCGCTCCATCTGCGGCCGCGAAGAACACGGACGTGATGATCCGCGAAGACATTACGGTCGACGAGTTCATCGACGTTGTGCTAGGTGAGTGGGGCGGACAGAGGCTTTCGCAGTGCTCTTGCTTCTAGTCACCTCTGACCTTCTCTCGTTGCGCATCGTCATCCTCTGCAGGCAACCGGAAGTACACGCCTTGCCTGTACGTCTACAACAAGATCGACAGCATCAGCATGGAGCAGCTCGACAAGCTGGCGCGCCAGCCCAACAGCGTCGTTATCAGCGTCACGTCCGACCTCAACATCGACTACCTCAAGGACAGGATGTGGGTGAGTGGCCCGCCGGGAGTGTGCGGTCGAGCTGCGCTTATGTCGGGGGCGAGGCGGCAGCTGAACCAGACCGGTCCGACCCTTTGAACGACCTGCAGGAGCTGCTCGGCATCAACCGAATCTACACAAAGAAGCGCGGCGAGCGTCCCGACCTGTCAGACCCATTGGTCGTCAGGAAGGGAGCGACGATCGAGCACGTGGTACGTATCGAGCGCGGCACGATCGTTCTCTGACCGCTGTCGGGCGGGCTTACCGACCGCCATGCCTTTCGTCGCGTCCAACTCGCTCCTCCTGCGCGCAGTGCCACCAAGTCCATCGAGCGCTGGTCGACAAGTTCAAGTAGTGAGTCGTTGATCGCTTGCGCGCGCGGTCAAAGAGCCTCTTGCTGATCCGACGGCATGCCTGATCTTTCTCCCTTTCCCACAGCGCGCTCGTCTATGGAAAGAGCAGCAAGTGAGTCGATCTGGACCCGTTCCTCGCGACATCGTGATTACTTTTTACTGACCTGATGCTGCTGTGGATGTGCTCTTTCAGGTTCCCTGGGAGTCAAAAGGTGGGGCTCAACCATGTTGTGGCGGCCGACGACGTCGTCTCCATCTTTACGAGTGAGTCGAGGCGAGGTGCCGTGATGAGCATGGTGCGACTGCCGTACTGATCGATATCCCCGCGTACGACGACAGAGTGATTGCGCTCCTTTTGCCGGCCCCGTGCCTGTTCTTGTATCTGTCTTTGGCTCTTGCAATGCCACGAGCCGCCGGCGATGCCGCGCATGGCTGACGGTCGAGCGGGTTGTCCGTCGCCGCGGCGGTTGTCACCTCATGCTTCCTCTTCCGCGCGGAAGAGGTGGACCAACGTAGCGAGAGAGCACGGAAGACGAACACGCACGGTAGGCAGGTGGTGTGGAGGCGGTTGCGGTTGCGTCGCGGTGGCATGACGTTGCGTGCGTTCGTGGGCGCCGTACCGTAACTCGGCCTGCGTTGCCTGGCCTGGCTGACCCTGTCGATCCGTGCCTCTGTTTGCCCTTGTAGCTTGCCTGCCGTCGGCCGCGGCCTCGGCAGAGACCCACAGGCCGCTGTCGACGGTTCGGACTGATGCCTGTTCGGCTCTAGTTGGCTTGCTTCTTTCCTGCGTCGTCCGAGCATCTGGTGAGATCCAGCGCCCCGGGCTCCATCTTCCGTCCGCTCTGCAGACGGCCACAGCGCGTCCGTAATTCCCTTCTGCTTCTTGCCCACCATCTGTTGCTCCCTGAACCTATCATCCGACCCGACCCTTCTGTAGCCCGACCCGACGATGAGCGCCCGCAGGCGAAAGGGCGCCAAGGATGGCTCCGCCAACCACCGGGACAACGGCGGCGGCGACGCACCATCCACGTCCAGCAGCAGCAGCCGCTCGACGGCACATCGACTCGCGTCCCTGAGCGGCACCGGCATCGGCGACGATGGCGGCGGACCCTCTTCGGACTCGCCCGGCCCCTCGCCCGTCACGGCCAACTTCCGCAGCGGCACAGAGACGCCGCCGCAGCAGATCATCCTCGAGCGGGCCAAGCGCCCATCGCTCAAGGGCATGGCCAGCTACAACATCCGCGCGCCGGGCACACCCTGGCACGAGCTCGACCTCTCCGAGGTGCCCTTTCTCCGCCACGCCGACGACGAGCTGCCAGCCAAAAAGGGCCTCATGCGCTACCGCCGCCTCTTCTTCGTTTTTGGAACGCTCCTCGGCGCCGTCGTCGCCTTTCTGGCCTCGAGAAACGTCCAGATGGCGCAGCACATGAGTGCGTTGCGCAGTCTCGTCGACGAGCAGATCGACGGCTTCGGCCTCGACTTTCCCTCGCTCGACATCGGCATGCCCAAGGAGTTTGCCGACCTGGGCGACAAGATGTTCTCTCGCTCGCGCGAGTGGTTCAAGAACAAGGACTTCAAGACCGGCCGCGACCTCTTCCAGCAGGGCTACCGCGCCGACCACCCCGTCATCCTGATCCCGGGTATTATTAGCACCGGTCTAGAGAGCTGGACTACCGACGAGGCCAGCGCCGGCAACTTCCGCAAGCGGCTCTGGGGCACCACGACCATGATGCGGACCATCGTCTTTGAAAAGGACAACTGGGTCCGGCAGCTCTCGCTCGACCCAGACACGGGCCTCGACCCCGAGGGCATCCGGGTCAGGGCCGCCGAAGGCCTCGACGCCGCCAGCTTCTTTGCCGCCGGCTACTGGATCTGGAGCAAGATCATCGAGAACCTCGCCGTGCTGGGCTACGACACCAACAACCTCTTCCTCGCCAGCTACGACTGGAGGCTGAGCTACCACAACCTCGAGGTGCGCGACCGCTACTTTACCCGGCTCAAGATCAAGATCGAGACCAACAAGCGACTCTTTGGCAAAAAGACGGTCATCGTCGCTCACTCGATGGGCAGCTCGGTGTTCTTCTACTTCATGAAGTGGGTCGAGGCCCAGGGCGACGGCTTCGGCCAAGGCGGCCCGGACTGGGTCGAGGAGCACATCGAGGCCTTCACCTCGATCGCCGGCACCTTCCTGGGCGTGCCCAAGGCCATGTCGGCCATGCTGTCCGGCGAGATGAGGGACACGGTCGAGGTGCCGCCGGCCGCCGCCTACTTGCTCGAAAAGTTCTTTAGCCGGCGCGAGCGGGCCAACCTCTTCCGCAGCTGGCCCGGCGGGGCGAGCATGCTCATCAAGGGCGGCGAGGACGTGTGGGGCAACGCCACCTTTGCGCCCGACGATGAGCCCGAGGCGACCGACACGCACGGTCAGTTCCTCAGCTTCCGCGACCTGGACCCCTCGCTCGACTCCGACGCCGGCACCAACGTCAAGGACAACTTGACGGCGACGCACGCCCACAACTTCCTCCTCGAGCACGCTCCCTCGACGTTCCAGAAGATGCTGCAGTCCAACTACTCGCACGGCATTGAGCGCGACACTGAGCAGCTCGAGACCAACAATGAAATCGAGCTCAAGTGGAGCAACCCGCTCGAGGCCACGCTGCCACGCGCACCCAGCATGAAGCTCTACTGCATCTACGGCGTCGGCAAGCCGACCGAGAGGAGCTACTGGTACCAGCAGGGTCCTTTCATCCAGCAAGGCCTGATTGGCGAGCAGAGGGAGCCCATGTGCAAGGGCGACGACGGAGAGGCGTGCGAAGATGTGTCGAGCGTCCAGCCGCTCGACTTCCCCACGGTCAAGACGAGCTGGATCGACTCGGGCGTCCAGCGTGAGGAGGCCAACCCCAAGGTGCGCTCCGGATGCAAGATGGGAGAGGGCGACGGCACCGTCTCGCTCCTCTCGCTCGGCGCCATGTGCGCAGAAGGGTGGAAGTACCCGCACTGGAACCCGGCCAACCGTGAGTGTCGCGCTGCCCGCAGGATCCCCTCTCGGAGCGGGGGAGATCCCTTCTATCCTCACTGACCGACCGACCGACCGAGGTTTCCTCCTTGCCATTGCACTGCACCGCCCAGTCACGGTGGTAACGCACGAGCTCAAGCACGAGCCCGAAGCAATGGACCTCCGTGGTGGACAATCGTGAGTCGCTCCTGACCCTCTTTCCCTTCCCTCTCTCCACCATCGAAGCTTTGCCTCTGACTCCTTCTTTGCCCTCCCCGGTCTTGGCTTGCACGCAGGACGGGCGACCACGTCGACATCCTCGGCGCGCGGGGCGTCAATGAGGCCGTGCTGCGCATCGCCGCGGGGCGCGGGTCAGAGGTGGGCGACCAGTACGTCTCGCGCATCCGCGAGTATGCGCGGCGGGTCAAGTGGCTTGGCTAGGCTTGGCTAGGCTGGCCCCGCCCGCCGCCGCCACCACGCACATCTGCTGCTGTATTTCGAGTCTCGATGCTTCTTATCGACCCTAGACGCACAGACGAGCGGACGTCGAGCTATTCAGACGTGGTTTTATCGAGGTTCGCAAATCATCAAGGTTCGCACGGGTGGCGGGAAGGACGATGTCGATGGAGCCGGGGACAGATGTAGATGCTCTGCGGGCGCCTCGTGCTCAGTTCTTGCCTAATCGTCGAATCACATCGTACATCGTACTAGGGCAATCTAGCCGGTGCGTGGGTTCTTGGACGGACCGCCGTCGTCGCCTCGAGACGGCTGCCCCGTGCCGGCCACCTCGAGAAAGTCGGTCGGACGGTCGCGTTTCTGACCGTGGCTCCTGTTGTGACGCAGAGAGGGTGAGGGACAGGGCGGGGAGGGATCGTCAGCGAATGTGGTACCGATGCAGGCTCCATGACTCGAGTCCTTGGCGCCGTCGACTCACCTCTTGTTGTTGACGGGCAGCCGCATGTAGGCCGACTGTTCGTTGCTCGGCGGCTGTCGGACGCTGTAGGGGTTGGTGGGTGGACCGCCGATGCCGCCCCACTGCTGGGCCTGGTTCATACCGCCCATCATGCCCATCCCTCCAGGCCCGCCAGGCGCTCCCCCCATGCCCATGTTCATCCCCATGCCGCCCATCGCTCCCATGCCAGGCATGCCGCCCATTCCGCCCATCATGCCCTGCTGCTGCTGTTGCATCTGCTGCATAAAGGCAAACTGCTGCATCTGGAGCTGCATCTGCAACTGCATCCGCATCGGCGGCGCCAGCTGCGGGTTCTGGAGCATCATCATGATCTGCTGCACTGCCTGCGGGTTGAACTGGACGCCGTTGCCGCCGCCACCAGCAGCGCCGTTCTGGTTCCAGCCCATGCCGCCGTTCATGCCCATGCCGCCCATCATGTTGCCGCCGCCGCCGTCGTGAGGGTTGGCGCTTGCAGAACGGCCCGTGGAAGAGGGACTGCGACCGTCGCGAACGCCGTGAGGCGGCGTGGCGGAGACGGCGCCATCCACTTGCGGCTTCGAGGGCAAGGCGTGCTTGGTGACGGCTGCCGGCCCGGTGCCGGTGCCAGGCCCGGGTGTCGATCGAGCAGCGGAGCCCTCGCGTGGCTGCTGGTCCGGCTTGCCACTCGCTCCGTTGTCGCCGTTCTTGCCGTCGCCCGTGGTGCCGTTGCCCGCTCCGGCTTCGTCGCGCCTGTTCTCTTCCTCGACCTCCCGCTCGCTCTTCTCAATGGCCTGCTGAACGTAGTCGCGCACCTTTTGCCGCGTCTCGTCGTCCGCCTTGAGCTTCTCGAGGTCCGGAATGCGCTTGTCACATTCGGCGCAGGTGAAGTCGTGCTCGAGCAGGTGCGTCTGGATGCATTCCTCGCAATACCGCGTCGAGCAGCACGGAGTCTGCACCGCATCGCGCAGCAGCTTGGAGCAGAGTGGACAGGCGAGCGTCGAATCCGTGGGCACCAGCTGGTACACGTCGGACTGGGTGAGGAGCTTGGACCGCGCACGGTTCTTGCGCCACGTCTCCGAGTCTGGCTGTGCCACGACGTACGAGCCGTCCGGGGTGACCATGACGCCCGCCTGCTTCTGCTCGTCGGTGGGCTGCTCGACCGTCTTGAGCATGCTCTTTGGGATACCGGTGGTCCGCTTGAAGCGTGGCCGGTTGTCAAAGTCGCGGTCGTCGTTGGTGGGGCACTCCTGGATCCAGTGGCCCTTTTGGCCGCAGCGGAAACAGATATAGCCTGTGGGCGGTGGCCGATCCGAGTGCTGCGGCGGGCGCTGAGAGGCCATGTGTTGTCGTGGCGGCCCTCCACGGCGCGGCGCGCCACCTCGGTCCCGATATGTTGCACTGCAGTCGAGAAGACGGCGGAGTGCGATGCGTGAGCGAACGTCCCATTACGGTCTTTTGTGCCTGGACTCTTTCCAGACGCCACCGGGCGATCACTCACTGTGACATGCGCTCTTGCGTCTCGTCCCACTGCGCCGTCGTAGCCTGAAACATGGCCGCGATGCTGTCGGCCTCGGTTGAGTTGCCACCGATGGCCACGGATGAGACGACCGGCTGCTGCTTGTCGATGGGCGGGAGTTGAGATCACCTGGTCAGCTGGACGCACCTGACATGCGCCGACAGGGAGTCACTGAACTTACAGCATTGGACGAGGGCTGGCTCGGTGCGCCTCCGTCCTTCTGATCGAAGCGCATCGTCATCGGACCGCGGTACATTGGCCCCCGGCTGTCGCCGGCCTTGACACCGCCAGCATTGGTGTTGCCGGCGAAGCGTCCGCTGTCACCGCCGCCACCGCCACCGGCAGCATCCGCGACGTACATCTGTGCGGTGCCTCGACCCGGCTTCGAGGGCGGAAGGCGGCGCGCGATGACCTGCGACGATCTCGGCACGATAAAGTTGTCGTCCTTGTACTCTGAGGCCGGGCAAGAAGAGATGCGCAGGAGAGGAACCAGATACAGGCAGCGACCAGATCCAAATCAGTCTCGGTGCGGATGTTACAAAGTGGAACAAGAGTCGTGGAACGGCATGCCACGACCCGGCATCGGCCAAGGTCCAAGGTGTCGTCCGCGGCAGCTGCGGAGGTCGAGACCGCATCTCGCTCCCGGCCACTGACCCGGTCATGACCCGGCTCGTTGTCGCCTCTAAGATCGTAGGGAGCTCACCTTCCTCGGTGTCGGCGTTGTAGATGCCGAGGTCAAAGTCGATGCCCTTGCCCATCTTGTTCTGCAGAATGATCTCGCGCTTGAGGTCCCAGACGCTGATGCCGGTGCCGTCAAAGGTGATCCTCGAGGGCTCCTTCTGCGACTTGAACTTGTAGTAGACTGATGCGGACGCCATCTTGCCGGTGTCGCGACGACGATCGAGGGTGAAGGGGAGTCGCCTAGCGTGCGCGCGTCGCTATTGCTGGTCCTGGGAGTCGAAGAAAGAGTCGACGTGAGAGTACGTCGGTGCAGCGGCCACGGGAGCTGTCGGCGAGAGCCAGGAGGGGAAGGAGCGGTGTAGCGAGGAACGGCGGCAGAACTGGCTCGCCGTGGCTTCGAGGGGGCGGGGCAACGGATAGAATTCGATGACAGGGAAGGGTAGCAGTCCAGCGTGGACGCCTCGATGCCGCTTGGTATAGGTATGGCTGATCACCTGCCACGGTGCTTTCCTCCTCTTTATCAAAGGTACCCTGCCAGAAACAGGCAGAGGTCGATCAAGGCTCTGATCCCGTCTGCCTCTTTCGCTTCTGCTACTCTGTCTTCCGCCTCTTTGTTTCTTTTTAGCCCTTCTTACGTCTTCACCTTCTGTCTCCTCTGTGGTCGACTCTCAGCTCCGGCTGAAGGGCAAGAGTAACGAGGAAGCGTTGTCAAATCTGTGAGATTTAATCACCACGCGAATGCGTCAGCGCAGTGTCGGTCGTCCGGCAGAGCACAGGATGGGCAGGGACGGAAAGGAGGGGGAAAGATGGTGACGGCGAGCCAAACAAAGGGGATTTTGGGATGGAAAGGGAGGACGAGGTTGCACTCGGTGGCGGTGTCGGGCGTGGCTGAAGCGAAGAGGTGCGCCGGGGTGAAGGTAGTGAAGCAGTGCCACGCGGGAATGCCGGAGTGGAGGAGGGGCGGAGGCGGAGGAGCGTAAGACGAGCGCAAGCAGGAGGGGAGCCACTGATGGGAGAGGTGGCGACGGTGGTGGGTGGGAGGCAAGGCGGAGCGGACGGAGGTGCGGCTGGCTGAGGCCAGACTGTGGAGGGTCGGGCTCGGGCTGCCCTTCGTTGGGTGATCGGGGGCCTGCCTTTGTCCGCCAGCCAGCCCGCCATCCCGCCAGCCAGCCCGCCAGCCAGCCCGCCAGCCAGCCAGCCAGCCCAGCGCCGGACGGCCTCGGCCTCGCGCGGCTGGTTAGGCTGGCGGCCAAGGCTGGGTCAGGCGGGCCAATCACCATCTCGCCCTTCCCCTCCTCCTCCAACATCTTTCGCCTGGCCCACCCCCTGCAAAAAAACTTTTCCCTCCTGCCTACTGTCGGTCTCAATCGAGTCCTTCTCGAGACCGGCTCTCGTCTGAGCCTCCTTCGCCTCTACCACCACCACCGCCGGCATCACCAGCGACGACCACATCCTCCCTGTCTCCTCTGCCAGGAGAAGGGGGATGCCGGTTCCCCGTCGTCGGCTCGGTCACACCTCCCGCCTCTCGTCATCAGCGCTCCCCTTCATCCCTTCCCAGCACCGCATCAACTTTGCCAACATGGCCAAGAAGCAGCTGCGCAAGTCCGAGTGGGAGAGGCAGCTCAACGCCATCCCCGTCTCCAAGGAGTGAGTAGGCAGGCTGTCGCCGGCCGACCTCTCCTCGCCACCATCGACGACGACGACGCCAGCTCTTCGTATGATGAGATAAACGCAAAGTGGGAATCTCTCCTAAACCTAATGAGGACATCAAATTACTATTGCCCACTGAAACATTGGCTGAGCCGGCATCGTCGTCGTCTCGAGGGCGAGGGCGAGACTATGTCTTGAAGGCTGAGTAGCGCTGTGCTGACGCTTGGCGCACGCTCTATCTCTTCGAACCTGATTCTGTAGGGACCTCAACCGGCTCATCATGGACTACCTCGTCATCGAGGGCTACAAGGACGCCGCCGAGAGCTTCTCCGTCGAGTCCGGCCTGAGCCCGCTCGTCGACCTAGAGAGCATCGAGAATCGCATGGTCATTCGTGGCGCCATCCACCGCGGAGACGTCGAGGAAGCCATCGGACGGGTCAACGAGCTCGATCCAGAGGTGAGCGTCGATGGCCCGTCAGGAGCGCTGTTTGCCGACCGTCGGGAGGGGGAACGCAGCCGCCGTCGTCACCCGCTGCCATCGCCGTCACCGTCTAGGCTTTATAGGATGACAATCTTCATGCACCACGCAAACGCGGCTCAGTGGAGCTGCCGTGCTGATAGCTTTCTTACACCATATCAAAAGAATCTCTGACCCGTCATGACGACGATCGCCGCAATGACGACGACGGCGACGGCGATGGCGACGGCGACGACTGCGAAGGCGGTCGGCACACAGCATCTCCTCGGGAGCGGCGCAGCTTCCGCGCGTTCAGCCTGCTGACCCTGCCACTTCCTGTCCGCTTCTCCCTACGTCGCCTCGTCTTGCAGATCCTCGACAACAACCCTCTGCTCTTCTTCCATCTACAGCAGCAGAGGCTCATTGAGCTGATCCGAGCCGGCTCGATCAACGAGGCTCTGGAGTTCGCCTCTGAGAACCTCGCCCCTCGCGGCGAAGAGCATCCGGATCTCCTGCCCGAGCTCGAGAGGACCATGGCCCTGCTGGCCTTTGACATCACAAAGGCGGGCGCCCCCGCTGCCGGTTCCCTGGCCGCCCCACCTCACATCGCGGAGCTCCTCGCTCCCTCGCAGAGGCTCAAGACGGCCGCCGAGCTCAACGCCGCGATCCTCGCCTCGCAAAGCCAGGGCCGAGACCCCAAGCTGCCGCAGCTCATCAAGATGCTCAAGTACGGCGAGGAGCTGCTGGGCATGGAGGGCCCGGGCAAGTGGGAGTTTCCCAAGCTCGACCTCGAGGGCCCGCTCACCGTATCGACCGCCACATCGAGCTACGACACCAGCACGGCCCGGCGCGGCGGCGCCATGGCCGTCTGACCCGCACCGAGCATCCCTATCACGGTTTTCGCCGAAAGACAACGTCATCTGGGTCCTTTGGCCAACGCCTTCGCTGCCGACTTCCTCTCTGCTTTCTTGAACGCCACAACGCACCGTCGCCGTCCTCTTTTGTAGCAAAACCAACCTCACTCGTCTTCTTTCGCACGCATGGATCCTGCCCTCCGTACAGGGCATCACTTTGGTCTCTCTCCCACCAGCACAGCAACATTACCTTCGAGCCCCCTGTAACAGTAGTAGAAGCACAACAACAACGCCCTCGAACAATCAACAAACAACCTGCGAGCCCCTCTCTGCCATCAGCCAGTTCGACGCGGTCGGTTGCATGCAGTCGAAGTATCTATGCAGTTGAAAGTCGAGATTCGGACCGGATGAAAGGAAGGGAGCTAGTATACAATGGATGCCGGGAGGGAAGGAGGCGGGATATGCAAGCTGGCGACGGGCAGGTCCATGCACGCTACGCGGCGGAAGCGGCGGTGGCGGGCTCGGCCTCGATGCGGTGGAACTGGGTGGGGTCGTTGTTGTAGGCCAGCTCGTCGAGGGCGACGATGCAGCTCTCGCGGACGACGCGCGGGGCAGCGTCGTCCTTTGCCCACCTCGTCAAGGTGGCCATGACGGCGTCAAAGCCTCCCTTAGCCCCGTCGCCCTCTGCGTCGCCGGCCTCCTCGACGATGCCGCCGAGGGCCTCGGCAGCCTCGTGCCTGACCATTTCGTGCTCGCCCGAGTCGTTGAGCACGTCGAGCATCGAGGGGATCGAGGCCGGGTGGCAGAGCTCGCCAAAGACGAAGCAGATCTCGTGGCGGAAGAGGGCAGAGGTGTCCTTGAGCCCCTCGGCGAGGGCGAGGACGGCAGAGACGGCGCCCTCGCCGCCGCCGTGGGCGACGTTGCGCAGCGCAAACATGGCGCGGTAGCGCTCAAACAGCGACAGATCGGCGTTGAGCAGCGTCGTGCGGAAGGTGGGCACCGAGCTGGCGTCGTAGCTCGCCGCGTCGGCGGAAGATCGTGCGGCCTCCTTGCTGGCAGCGGGGGACATGGCCGGTGCCGGGTCGATGGGCGCAAAGGCACTGTCGGGCGGGCGTTGCAGTAGGCGCGGATGAAGAGGGGACGCAGAGAAAGCATCTGGTCAATACACGGCTCAGCAGGGGACGGGGTTATGGATCGCAGCACCACGTGTCGCCCGCTACTCACGTCTCGACGCCGCCCTTGCCCGAGGCCTCCTCGTTCTCCTTTGCGGCCTTCTTCCTCTGCTTGAGCTCCTTGCCCTCGGGCGAGTTGTCAAACTCGATCTTGCTGATGGCGAGCTCGCAGGTCTCGCGCACCGAGACGTCGCTGTCGGTCTTGTACTGATTCAGGACGTCGAGGACGGAAGGGTCGGAGATGGCGCCCATGGCCTCGGCAGCCTCGTGGCGTACCATGGCGTCCTCGCCGAGGTTGGCCAGCACCGCCTTGAGCGTGGGGAGGGCGCGGACGTCCTCCAGCTGGCCGAGGACGTATGCGAGCTCGTGCTTGAGCAGGGCAGAGTCGTCGCTGAACGCCTTTGAGATGATCTCGATGGCACGCTGCATGTGGGCGTCGGTCGTGGCCGCGAGGCCCTTGATGGTGAAGAGGGTGCGGAAGCGCTGGTCGAGGGAAGTCTTGCCGCTGAAATCGCACAGGGCGGCCTCGAGCCGGTCCATGTTGGCGGTGTCTGCCATGTCGATGTCGTGTAGGGTAATGTCGGTGAGGGAATGACAAGAGGCGCAGGTCGTACAGCGCGGGACGTAGGCAGCGAGGCGAGGCGAGGTTGGTGGTGGTGGACGTTGCTCTGGCCAGGCCAAGTTAAGGTTGTGGCCTGACCCAGAAGAAATTTGGCCAGCAGGCGTTGCCAGGCCAGGCCCGGCAGCCGGGACATGGGAGGCCTGCCCCAAGCTCGCTCCCTGCTGCTTAGGTAAGCTGCCAAAATTTCGCGCAGGGGACCGTGGGCGTGGGTCCGCTCAACTTTTTTTCTTCTTCGCAGCGGCGAGCCGGCGAGGCCCAGCCTTGCCCTGCATGGCAGGGCGCCATAGGTACCAGGCGCAGCTCCAACCATCATATCCAGCCTCACCGCCTATCCTCACGCACACACATACCTCGGACCCAACGGCTACACCTTCCGCGACTCACCAGCATCTAAGGTCAACGCGGTCCGACAGCCACCACCGCCACCCTCTCAACCCCAGCCACCATGCCGCGCGCCAGGAGGTCCAAGGTCGTCTCGCTGACCAAGACCGACAAAAAGACAAAGGATGACAAGGCCAACCTGATGGAAAAGGTGCGCGATGCGGCGCAGCAGTACCCCTACGTCTGGCTGCTCGCCGTCGGCAACATGCGCAACGCCTACCTCAAGCAGGTCCGCGACCTCTGGAAGGGCTCCAAGATCTTCTTTGGCAAGCACAACGTCATTGCAAAGGCGCTCGGCACCACCGAGGAGGAGGAGATCCGCACCGGCATCAGCGGCATCGCATCCAGGCTCACCGGAAATGTCGGCCTCCTCTTCACCGAGTCGCCGCCCGCAGAGGTCGTCGACTGGTTCAAGGAGTACTCGCGGATCGACTTTGCCCGCGGCGGGTTCAAGGCGACGGAGACGGTCGTGCTTCCCGAAGGTACGTCGCCGTTGCGCTACTCCTGAGAGATGGCTCGGTCGCTGCCAGTGCGAGCTACTCCTGAGCGATGGCTCGGTCGCTGCCAGTGCGAGGAATAAGATAGCTGACCTGCATGCCGCTCCCCTTTCTGACGAGCCTATCAGGCCCCGTCATGGCGAGGACAACACCGCCAGAGACGCTGCCGCACCCCATTGAGCCGCAGCTCCGAAAGCTCGGCATGCCCACCGAGCTCAAGCGGGGTGTCCCTACGCTGCTTCAAGAGTACCGGGTGTGCAAGAAGGGCGATGCGCTGACCGCCGACCAGGTGAGTCTGCAGCGGGGGGAGGCTTCGTTGTCGCTGCGTCGGCCCGTCTCTCATCCTCTTGATACCCTCTGCTTTCCCTCGTCCGCTCGCCGTGCCCTATAGGCGCAAATCCTCAAGCACCTCCTCATCCAGATGGCCAACTTCAAGCTGGTACCGCTGGCGTACTGGTCCGAGGCCGACGCAGAGAGCGGCAAGGCGAACCGAGGCGTCACCAACCTCGACGTGTCGGCGGAGGACCGGGAGCTGATTGGCACGCAAGCGGGAGAAGTGAGGTCGAAGAAGGAGGGCACACAAGGCACCAAGAAGGGCGAGGCCGCAGCAGGCAGCGACGCGGAGATGGACGACGAAGACGACGACGATGACGAAGAGATTGAGGACGAGGACAAGGTCACCGACAGCATGATGATGCCCGCCGGGCTCTAAAGGGGCTTGGCCCTGCCTGCCGCCCTCCCGTCACCACCTTGCCTTTCGCTCGGCCTGCACGATACACTCCCTGTACATTTTCTGTAGCTCTCCTGGGTCCCGTCCATGCGCATCTCAGCCATTCTCTCACCGGATGTCGGGTCACCAGCGATGGCCGCAACCTGCTCATTGGAGCAAGCCTGTGCAGCGCCTTATGTGTCGACGAGGCGAGCAGAGCGGCCGGAGGGGCGGGGCGAGGTGAGGCCAGGCAAGGCTGCTCCCTTCTCGGATGGCTCAGCCAGCAGGTGACTTTTGGCGCGCCCGCGTGTCAGGCCTGGCCAGGTCAGGCCAGCCAAGAAGCCTCCACATGGCAACAGGCCGTTCGCTGGTTTCCCGGGCGGGCCGATTGACCCCCTCGACTTGGCCGCGACCTCGACCCTACCTCCTCCCCTCCTACCATCCCTTTCGACCCTCGCCTCAGCTCCATCAGAGCACCCGACACGGCCTTCTTGAGAGGCGCCACAGATACCACAACCATACACCCCACCGTCCATCGTTAACGCTCGCGCTCTGTTCCTGGCAGCGAGATGCACCCACGCCATCGAGGTCAAGCCGCCTCGCTCTCTTCCAGCCCGCCATGATGGAGGACCCCAGAAACGCCTCCGAGGTCACCGCTGCCCCCTCCAATCAGCCTTCAGTGGCCCAGGCGCCACCGCTTTTGCTACAGCTCCCTCCCGAGCTGCAGCTCTACCTCTCCCGCTTCCTCGACCTCGGCTCCCTCATCGTCTACGCCCGCGCCACTTGCAAGCCCCTCCGCCAGCTCTTCGGCAACTGTGATCGCCTCTCGCTCTACCTCTTCCCCTCGCACCGCCTCAGCCTCGCGGAATGGATGCTGGCAGCGCTGCACCTCGGAGAGCGCGGACTGACCAAGTCGCGCCTAGCCGAAAAGATGGAGATGCAGGACCGGTTCAAGGGTTGGCTGGACAGCGACAAGCCTCAACGATACATTGTGCAGGCGGCACTGGCGTATGACGAGTCCCAGGACGACTTCGACCTCTTGCTGAGGATCCTCTCGTTCCTGGGCGGACCGGAGCAGAGCCCGGGGACTAGCGCTGCACCCATCGCCGCTGCTGGTCGCGATCCGGGAGCGAGTGCTGTAGGGCGCCCGACGATCCGCTCCCTGAGCCTGGTCTGCTGGCACGGCGTGGCCGCCAAGGACCTCATCCACCTGCTGCGCACGCATCCGATGCTCGCCAATTTACGCCTTGTCATCAAGACCGAGAGGCTCGAGGGTCGAGCTTGGCGCGAGGCCACCATGGGCAACGTTGCGACCGACCCTAGCCCTCCTGGCGCACCCGAGCAGCTCTCGATACGTCCCAAGGTCGATCGGATCTCGCAGCGCCGATCGTCGATGATGCTCGGCCATGGCCAGGGCGAGGGATCCGACCGCTTCGCCTACGATCGATGTACGACGACCCAGACGATCCTCCAGGTGGGCAAGCGGAGGGCTTCGAGGCCTGGAGAGAAGCTCTTGAAGGGCGAAGGATTGCAGATCGGGTTCGAGGGCCTGTGCCTCGAGGAGGCGGCAATGTACGGCGGCGATGGAGGTCATGTGGAAGGCGATCATGCTGCTGGAGCGGAGGCAAAGGGACAAGGAACGCGCGCAAAACCGCCCGTTGATGATCCCGAGGCGTCCGCGCAACCCTCGAGGCTGCACGTCATCTTCCAGGGCCGATACCAGGACGCGAGCGAGGACAGCCTCGAGGTCGACGAGCTCTTTTCGCGCAGCATCATCACCTGCAACCACTGCAAGGAGCGCCTCGAGGCTTGATGGCGACTCACCTCGCCCTGCCCTGCCCTTTGTCTCCTCATTGAGCTCCCGGCCCCGTTGGGACAGACGTGACAGACGTGGGGCCGACGTGATGTGTATTTGTACTCTAGGAGCGGACTGGATTGCGCTGCTCGCCACCAGCCCCTCGCTCACCCACCGTGAGAAGACGTCCCACGGTTCAGGGTCCTCGATTGACCTCGCTTGGTGCGGCCCAGGACGCCGCCCGCGTTGTTCTCATTAACTTATCGTGGGACACCAGCAAGAGCGCCAAAGTGCGGGTAGCGTACCTGGACGCTGCCCGGAAGAACCTGCCGTTGAAGGTTCTCAGAGAGTGCCGAGACTTCCTGGGACGAAGGGAGGCTTAGTTTGCGCTACGGTACCATCACCGTATGCCGAGCTTCCACGAGAGGTGGCTAGCTTTCTTTTTGCGAGCGAGGAAGCGAGGCAAAGATGAGCGTGGATGCGAGGTCGACGTGCGTCTTCCGCTGCGCCGGCAGCCTTCGACGACGGGTGGTTGGGGCGGGCTTCTTTCTCGAGAAGCCAAAGACGCGGGTCCCCCAACCCAAACCCTGGCCCTACCTCCTCGTCGTTCGACGTTTGTGGTTTTGCCCTTTGTCTAGCCGGCCAGGCTGCATTCTCCAGCGGAAGCTGAGCCCGGCAGTGCCTTTGTTGGGCTGGAGTGGCACTGCACTTACGGCACGACAATAATGGTCTTTCCGCCTTCTTGGCCTGGCTGGCTTGCTTCTGCCGCTTTCTTCTGTGCGGCGGCGGCTGCAATTTGACGGGCCGACTTGCACCTATGTGGAAGCAGCGTGAAACCCCGCACGATCCAGTGCAGAAAAGCAGACAGGTCCGGCGAGGTTCATGGTCGAGCGATTGACTTCGTCCGTAGGAAACGGGATGGTGTCGGGCGCCAAGCACCTATCCACAGCCAGACCATCCGAGCAGCCACCTGCCCACCTACTACTTACTACTGTACGGTAGCATGAGATGGTCATGGCAGGCGTTGCGCGGTGGAGCGGGGTCAAGGTACGGTGGATGGCATCAGGTGTGATTCGTGCGCAGCGCGCTCATTGTCAGAGCCGGCCAAGCGGTGAGAGGGCGGGGTGCATGAGCATGGCTTGCTTGGAGCCACGCAGTCCGACGGCGTCCGCTCCTTGACGCTGCGGTGATGAACGGAGCGTCGACGCCCCGACCAAAGCGCAGCCTGCAAAATAGTCGGTGGTCATAGGGCGCGGGCTCAGTAGTTACAGCAGAGGCAGGCCAGCCAGGCAGAGGGGAGGTGGCGCGCGTTCCGGCCTCGGTGGGAGGGGCGCAGGCTTGGAGAAGAGGTCGAAGCTGTCGCCGGACAGCTGGCAGAGAGCGGCCAACCCCCCAAAGGGCCCCGCGCAGCTTTGACAGCTGGGGTGGAGGCAGCCAGCCCAACGCCCTGTGGGCAGCCAGCCAGACAGCCTCGCCCCGCAGCCTCGCCCGCAGCCTCGCCCCTGCCTGCCTGCCTGCCTGCCTGCCTCTTGCGTCCACCACCATACCATTTTCGCTCCCCTCCCCCTTGATTGACACATCTCTAGCTCAAGCAGCACACTCGAGACTCTCTTCCTTGCTGCAGCACCCACCATCCCTTCCGCAAGACAACGACGTGATCACCCGCGCGCCACTTGCATCGCCGCAGCTGGACCTCTTCGCGCCACGCCCCGGTCTTTGTTTCGCCTCAATCTGCATCGCCCCGTCTCTTTGATTTCGGACAGTGCCTGCCAAGCTAGCCACCCATTCATCAGGTCCATCGTACCGTCGACACCCTGTTGCTGCCTTGCGCCACCGGCATCTCGGTCCAGCATGCAGTAGTGGCCCAGGCGTGGTCCACCCGCGCTCTGCCAGCCGTCCTCCTTTGCGGTATCTCAGATTGTCAGGGGCACGCCACACTCCTACCTCCTCGACGCTCAGCCACCTGGCCACCGAACAAAAACATCTTAGGTGCTCCACACCGTGATGTGGGCGCAACGTTCGCCCCCCATGCGCCCAGACGAGCGCAGCGCATCCAACGACCGCTCCCAGAGCTCCCCAGACTCGTGGGACGTCGACCCCCACGCACCTGAACCAGGCTTCAACGGCTTCGACCGCCCCAGAGATGTGCCTCCGCCTCACCATACTATTCCGACGGATCTAGAGGCCTTTGCGCTGCGTCAGCAGGCGCTTCCCGGGACCTTGCCGGACTCCAACAGCCTCAACTTCGAACTTGTCCCCGGCCCTTCCAACTACAACCACATGATGGGCGCCATGGACCCGAGCATGAACGCCTACGACCAGTACGCCACAGCCGCCACCACAGACCCAGCGCTGCTGGACGCCAACCTTTCCGACATCCTCCAGGCGTACGGACAGTCCCAGAACGATCTGCATCCCCGTCCGAGCAGCCTGCCGGTGCCTGCTTTCCGCTCCGGCTCCTTTGACAGCTCGGCCGCCACGTCAGAATGGCAAGGACCCAGCGGCGATCCCTCCGACTCGGACCTGCACTCGCCCAATGACCTTTCGGCAGAGCACGGGTCCCGCAAAAAGGTCGCGCGCAGGCAGGGAGTGGTGAGTAGCTGGTTGGCTGATGGCGCTTTCAAGCTTGAGGGGCAACGCTAATTCACGCCCTGCTGCTGTCGGGAACGACTCGCTTGGGCGGCCGCTCTTTCTACAGACGTGCGACCAGTGCCGCAGCAAGCATCTGAGATGCGACCTCGACGACCGGAGGGCGTCTGTCAGCGATGCGGCGCTGGCGACGGCCGTCGTTCCACGCAAGACGGGGCCGGGCAACATCACGCAGCTCGTGCACGCCGTCAAGTGCTCACGATGCGAGGAAAAGGGCTTCATTTGCACCAAGACCCACGCGCCACCCTCTCGACGGTATCCGCGGCCCAGCCGGACAGGCAAGCGCATCGAGCAGGCGAGGATGATGCACGGGACGCTGGCCGCCGCCGAGGTGGCTAGTCGGACCCCGGCCGCGAGCCGCATCAATGCCTCGACCATCCTGCTCAACGCCCTGGTCGAGCTGCGTGGCGCCGAGGTCCGCATCACTGACCGCGTCATGGCCGGATCGCTGTCGCTGCAGCTCCTCAACTGCTTCTTCGCCATTGCACACATGCAGACGCCCGTCATCGAGTTCGATCATTTTTCCTACACGTTCAACGCGAGCAACGGCGACCCGAGGAAGATGTCGATCATGTCAAACGGAGGGTCCGAAGAGGAAGGCCTGCCAGCCGCGCTGCCGCCCGTCACCGGTTTGGGCGAACCTCACTGGCCAGGGACGAAAGACAGCAAGGTTGGCACTCCGGGAACCACCGAGGCGCTGATCGCCGTGATGCACGCCTGGGCCGCGCATTACACCGACGTGCCCATCGCCTTTGGCTCCGAGGCAAAGGAGCTCAACTCGCACGGTGTCCGCCTGCAGGAGATGGGCGAGGATGTCAACGGATTCGCAATCGAACCTGCTACCGAGCAGAGGCCAACGCAGCGGAGACCGAAGCGGAAGCAAGGCGTGGCCTGCGATACCTGCCGGCTGCGCAGGGTCCGGTGCGATCTGACGGAGCGCCCCGAAGGGCTGGGGTGCAGCCGGTGCGAGGACAAGAAGATCAAGTGCACCGACGACTACATCCAGTCAAAGAAGTCCAAGAGCAACAGCGGCAACAAGGGCCGCGGCTCGCCAGAGTCTTCGGGCAACGACGCCGTGGCAGATCAGGGCAGAGCGGAGAGCGGCGAAGCCCCCTCGAACACCACCGACGGCTCAGACAAGCTGAGTCCGCGCCAGTGGATCTCGTCGAAGCGCGAGTCAATCATGCGGGCCTATCAGCCGGGCGACACTGCCTACAATCTGCGACGTGGCAAGGCGAGGAAGGCCTTCTGCCACGCGCTGCTCAACCACGCCCTGGCGCTTGTCCACAAGCACGGTCTTCTCGATAAGCCGAGCGTCGAGGCGGCGCAGGCGCTGACCTTGCTGGCGCCGCTGATGGATATGGTGGACGCGGATCAGGCCTTTACGATCGCCGACACCGCCTGCTCGCATCTCATTGCCCTCGGCATCGTTACCAGGCACGCCGTCAACGAGAGCGATCAGCAGGCGGTCGAAGGACTGCTGTCCGGCATGCAGCGGTCGAGGCTCTACCTGACGACATGGTGCCGGGACGCCATCGCTTCGGGCATGAATCGGCGCAGGCCCTACTTCAAGGACGATCGCGCCATCGAGGTCATCAGCGATCCGCATCGCAGGCGCGAGTCGCTGTCGGGCGGCGGCGCCAACCCGACCGAATCTGCACCTGCCGCTCGCGAAGCACCTGCCTCGCGTGGCGGTGAGGTGATCCTCAGCGGCGAGATGGGCCTGACTTTTGTCTTCATGGCTCAGGTCCAGATCGGCGCCCTGTCGCGCTTCATCGCGGTCCACATTGACCGGATCGAGACCTCGAAGCCGTCGATACCGCCGTGGCAGAGGCCTGCCGGCGCTGTGCTGCCGCCGGCATCGACGTCGCCGCGGTTCCCGTCACGTCCCTCGTTGGTCGAGGTGCAGCGGCTGGAAAAGGCGTGCAACGCCGTGTGGCAGAGCATCGACTCGTTGATGCTCTTCTTTGACCGGTGCGCAGCCAAGGCGCGCCAGTCGATGGACAAGGTCAAGCCGTTCCGCCCGCTTGGCTGGATCGCCTCGACCAAGATCTCGGGCAGCCTGCTGTACCTCACCGTGATCCGGGTGCTGGGCGAGCGGTACAAGATCAACGCGAGCTACATGGCCGCGATGGCGCAGGCGCACGGCAGCGCCAGCATCACGCACGAGGACCGCGAGGTGGCCAAGATGCTCAAGTCGCTCTTTGATCGGGGCATGCAGAAGACGCTGACGTCGTGCCGGCGCACGGCGCGGCTGGTCGAGGTGCTGTTGCCCCTGGGCGTGTTCCAGATGGGAGGGCTGCTGCTCAAGCAGATCTTCCCCGTCGCCCAGTTCCTGGCGAGGATCCCGAGCATCCCGGATGACGCCGCCAACGCGGCCGACCTGGCATCCCGCCGCGCTTCTCTGCAGGCGGGCGTCGTCTCGCTGACGGACCAGAGCTTTATCGATCCGCGCAACCTCAGCCAGCCAGTACCGGCACAGGCGCAGGCGCAGGCGATGCACGGCGGCACCTCCTCCTCGCACGCAACGACGACGACGGCGACATCGCTGCCGCCGGATGGCGGCGGTGCGGGCGGCGGCGAGAGGCTTTCCAAGATGGACGATCCGTTTGAAGCCGCCGATCCGGTTTCGAGGACCGAGCTGGGCCCGTTTACGCACACGGCCAAGCTGCGCGAGGTCGAGGCGTGCATCGAGGGTCTCTCGCAGCTCGGGTACGCGTGGGATACAATGGGACGCGAGATCGACGCCATCCGCGGTATCCTCGAGTCGCTCAAGCTTTGACCAGCGAGGGCGGGGGAACAGCCCGCTCCGAGGTCGACAACCTAAGCCCTCTCTCTCTACCGCACCCGTCTTCTCGTCACCCTTTCGTGTCTCGCAGCATCTCACCCTCGTACGCCCCCGCCGCTGTCTGCCATCTCTGCAAACCGATCTCGCTAATCAGACGCTTGACCCGCCAATGCCTCGCGGTGCTGCCGCCATCTCTGCGACAATTCTGCCCGCTCTCTCGCCCTCTCGCTCTCTCGCCGATTCTCTCTCTGTCTCTGTCACTCTTCTCCCTCTCCCTCATTCACCACGCTCGGCTCTGGCCCGGACAACGGTGTGTCAATCACTGGATTGCGGCGATCGGGCTTACAGCATTGCCCATTTTTATCCTCCAGCGTCCACGCACGCTCCCCGCTTCTACGCGTCCTGGAAGGCCTGGCTGGCGGCGGCCTTGGCCCGTCGGTCCTCGACCGAGACGGTCTCGGCGGCCGCGACAGTCTCTCCGTGGGGCTTCATCGTCTTGTCCTCGAAGCTGCCCATACCCCGGAGGCCCCACCTGCCGAGCATCTCCTTGTCCTCGTCCCATCCCGTCGTGGGGGTGGTGAGCATCTTGTGGCCCGTGAAGATGGCGTTGGCGCCGGCGAGGAAGCACATTGCCTGCTCGGACTCGGTGAAGAGGTGGCGTCCGGCCGCCAGTCGGATGATGGAGCCCGGCAGCACGATGCGCGCCGTAGCCACCGTCCGGAGCATCTCCTGGAACGTGATGGGCTTGTTGTTCTCCATGGGCGTTCCGGGGATGGCGACGAGGGCGTTGACCGGGAAGCTCTCCGGGTGCTCGGGCAGGCAGCTCATCTCCCAGATGAGGCCGACGCGGTCCTCCTGCTCCTCTCCGAGACCGAGGATGCCGCCAGAGCAGACCGAGATGCCGGCCTCGCGCACGTTGGCAATGGTGCCGATGCGGTCGTTGTAGCTGCGGGTGGTGACGACCTTGCCGTAGTACTCGCGCGAGGTGTCGAGGTTGTGGTTGTAGGCGGTGAGGCCGGCCTCTTTGAGCTGCTTGGCCTGCTCGACGGTGAGCATGCCGAGCGTGGTGCAAACCTCCATGCCCATGCCGCGGATCTCGCGGACCATGTCGAGGATGCGGTTGAAGCCGCGCTTCCGGCCGCCCACCTCGCGCCACGCCGCGCCCATGCAGAAACGGGTGCTGCCGTTCTCCTTTGCCTTGCGCGCCTCGGTGAGCACCTTCTCGAGGTCCTCGAGCTTGGACGCGGTCGAGTCGGTCGTGTACTTGCTGCTCTGGGAGCAGTAGCCGCAGTCCTCGGAGCAGCCGCCCTCCTTGATGTTCATGAGCGTGCACAGCTGGACGCGGTCGGCTGAGTGGTGCTGGCGGTGGACGTTGGCGGAGCGGAAGACGAGCTCGAGCAGGGGAGAGTCGTAGATGCGCTGCACGTCTTCGCGGTTCCAGTCGTGGCGGATGGTGCCGTCCGCCGGCAATGCCGACGCCGATGCCGCCGACGTACCGGCAACACCAGCATCGACCGCAACAGCAGCAGCAGCGGCCGCGGCATTCTTGGAAGCAGGGATGGAGCCGCCAGTCAGATCGTTGGGATCGACTGCAGTGGCGTGTCCACGTCGGAGCGAGGGGAGGCCGGAGGTCGAGGCGAGCTTGGCAGTGGCCGATACGGCAGCAGCAACGACGGGTCGGACGGCCTGCTGCTGGCTAGCCGACGAGGCGGCGGCCAGGTTGACCAGGGCGTTGGACCTTCGGAGCAGCGACATGGTCCTGAATCTATGGGGAGAAGGGGGCAAGAGACGAAAGCGCGGGGATGATCCGGAGATGAGGAGAAGGTGATGGACAGAGAGCGAAGCAGACGACCAAGACGACGAGCAAGAAGGCGAGTCAGATGGCCACGGCTGGGGCGTGTGTTGGATCCGTGCCCATAAGCCCCAGCCAGGCTTCGCAGCGGGTTTGCCGGCCAGGCCTCAGGCAGCCAATCGACCTGCCAGAATTTCAGGTGCCCCGTGGCCCGGCTCGCCTGCCTTGTCGCTACCCCAACTTCGGGCGCGGTCGCGGGTCCTGAGTAGCCGGCCTCGTAGCCAGGCCTGGCCAGCGCCGAGGCGTTGGCCCTTGCGCGCCACGTCCAAAGTCCGGGCGCGGGGCCTGGCATCCCAGCATGCCCTTTTTGGGGCTGGCCCTCCCGAAACTCGAGCCGACCGGGCGCGAGCCAGCGCCGGAACCGAAAAGAGGCCAAGCTTGTCGATGGGATCGGGGCGAGGCTCGGCCCCGCCGCGCATGCGGAATTGTTCGGCGCCGAAAATTCCAAGTGTCAAGCCAGGCCAGCAAGGCATCGATTGTCCGCCTCGGACGGGCGGACGGGCTGGCACCTTAGCTGAGTCAAGCAGAGATAGAGGGCAGGCAGGCAGGGGGCGGTGCACCCACCAGCACAGGCAGGCAGGCGCAGAACCACCCTGCCTCAGAGTGCGGGGGTCCATGCACGACCGCCCGCGTGTGAGGCAGTGTGAGGCAAAAGGGCAGCAGCCCGCTAACGGTGGCAAGCCAGAGGCAGGCTAGGCCAGGCCAGGCCTGGGCCAGGGCCAGGGCCAGGTGGAGTTTCGGTCGCGCAGGCCGCCGTGACTGCCCTGGTGCCCTGCCCTCGCCCAATCTGGCGATCCGGCTGACCCCCCCTTGACCCTGGCTCAGTCGAATCGATGGGCCGCCCCCTGCCAGCTCGGCCCGTCCCGCCCACCTCACCCTCTGGCGTGCTGCTGGCTCGGCCCGTCCCGCTTACCCTAGGCCCCCTATATAGACTCAAGGCGTCTGCGCCACCTCCTCTCCTCCCCACCATCACCATCATCCGCACAACTTTGCAGCTCTTGCACTTCCATCCTCGCCACCGCATCCACGCACTTACTCTGACGCCACAGCCCTCGCACACCCGCATTCTAAGCATCCATCCGCCACCGTGAGTACCTGCTCTCTCTTGATCTCCGCACCCTCGGACACGCCACCCACCGCACCCAACTCGTTGCCTGCGTTCGTCGGGACCGCCACCCGCTCTCGTCGCGCTCTCCGCCCTCCCGTTCTTCCTTGCGCAGTCCTGCTGACGCCTCTCGCCACCCTCGCATTCTCGCCGCTGTGTTGCCACAACCACAGATGCAGATCTTCGTCAAGACTCTGACGGGCAAGACCATCACCCTCGAGGTCGAGTCCTCGGACACCATTGACAACGTCAAGGCCAAGATCCAGGACAAGGAGGGTATTCCTCCGGACCAGCAGCGTCTCATCTTCGCCGGCAAGCAGCTGGAAGACGGACGAACCCTCTCAGACTATAACATCCAGAAGGAGTCCACCCTCCACCTTGTCCTCCGCCTCCGTGGTGGTATGCAGATTTTCGTCAAGACTCTGTGAGTGTCTCGATGTTGCCCGGCAGCATCTCATTGGGCTTGATGGCTTCCCTTCCCGATTTCAGCTGCTGACTCCGCCTTCCGTTGTTCTTCGGGTCATTCTCACAGCACGGGCAAGACCATCACTCTTGAGGTCGAGTCGTCCGACACCATCGACAACGTCAAGGCGAAAATCCAGGACAAGGAAGGCATTCCTCCGGACCAGCAGCGCCTGATCTTCGCTGGCAAGCAGCTCGAGGATGGCCGCACCCTGTCCGACTACAACATCCAGAAGGAGTCGACCCTGCACCTTGTCCTCCGCCTGCGCGGCGGTATGCAGATCTTCGTCAAGACGCTCACGGGCAAGACGATCACGCTCGAGGTCGAGAGCAGCGACACCATCGACAACGTGAAGGCCAAGATTCAGGACAAGGAGGGCATCCCCCCGGACCAGCAGCGCCTGATCTTCGCGGGCAAGCAGCTGGAGGACGGCCGCACTCTGTCCGACTACAACATCCAGAAAGAGTCGACGCTTCACCTTGTGCTGCGTCTGCGCGGCGGTATGCAGATCTTTGTCAAGACGCTGACCGGAAAGACGATCACGCTCGAGGTCGAGTCGTCGGACACGATCGACAATGTCAAGGCCAAGATCCAGGACAAGGAGGGTATCCCTCCGGACCAGCAGCGCCTGATCTTCGCGGGCAAGCAGCTCGAGGACGGCCGTACGCTCTCGGACTACAACATCCAGAAGGAGTCGACGCTCCACCTCGTCCTTCGCCTTCGTGGAGGCAACTGAGCGCCGGGCTCGAGCAGCGCCGCGGTGTTCCCTCTCGCTCGGTGATCAGATCGCATCAGACCCGTTCATGTTACCCCACACTGTCCCGCTGTAGCTCCGCGCTCTGTACCTGATGGCCCTCCTCCCAGACGAGGGGCCATCGCAATCACCACGTCTTGACTTGCTGCGCATTTCGCAGCAGCAGCCATCGCCACCTCGTTTGTTGTTTGTCTCCTCGCTGGCGCACAGTACAGGTCCCTTTCCCTTGCAGTTAGGGGGCGCCTGCCAGCTCGCGACTGGGCACGGGGGCGCACCCATCAGGCTCCTGTATCGGGGCGACCCAAGCTCGGGTGAGTCGAGTGCTAGCGGGTGTCTAACAAGAGGCTGTCGATAGAGGGGCAGGGGTGACGGGCAAACGCCGGTAGGTACACGAGCAAGGTGGCCCAGGGTCGGGTGCAGGGAGGGGCAAGGCAGGGAAACGAGGATGGAATGGGCGTGGCGCGGCGTTGCGTTACGAGGGGTGGCCGATGGGGGAATCATTGGGCGGTGGCCGAGGAGGACGAGGGTGCCGCCGCGTCGTCGGTGGCGGTACGTGCCGGCGGTGGTGCTGTCGGTGGCGGTGATGATGGGCGTGTATCGGCATCGACGTCCATGTCCTCTCCACCTGCACCGCCCTGTTGCTGCTGCTGCTGTGTTGTCGCTTGAGACGCGGCGGCGACGGCGGCGGTAGGCGGGTGGGACGGGTCCTCGTCCATCTTTTCGTCCCCGCCCATCAAAGGCCCGCCCTTGTCGCCGTCCCCTGCCCCTTTGGCCGCATCGTCCAGACCCTGCGCGGCGGCACCATTGCCGTTGCCGTGGCCGTGGCCGTTTGCATGGCCATTGACCAAGCCGCCCGCGCCCGCGCTCCCTGCGCTGCCGCTCGACGCGTCGGCCTTTTCCCTCTCCCTCTCCCTCTCCCTCTGTCGATCCAGAAGCGGCTGAAGGATGCTGGGACCCTTTTCCTTTTCCGCGCTCCTCGACGATGCGCGTCCACCGTGATCCCTCCGGTCCCTCCGACCGCCCTCTCCCTCGTCCTCGCTATCGCTCAGCTCGGCCTCCTTCTGCACCCTCCGATCCGTGTACTTCCTGTTCTTGCTCGCCCGCACCTCTGCATCGGCATCGTCGTCGTCATCGTCGTCGTCGTCGTCGCGGTCGCGGTCAAAGCGCGGCTCGACGTGCCCCTGCACAGAGGGGGCGTGGCCCGTCTGCCGCAGGTTCTCGAATACCTGCACCTTGATCTTTTCCAGGTACTCGCGCGTGTTGAGGTCCTCCATGTTGTTGGGCCGCACGTCGAGGCGGTAGTCGGGTCCAAAGTACTCGTAGTACTCGTTGACCGGCACCTCTGTCGGAGTGTAAGGGTAGGCCAAACGAAGAAGGGAAGAAGGGGGGGGTGGAGACGTCGTTCGTCAGCATGGGCCTGCGGGGGAGTATCCTTCGGACCCTGCGGCAAGGGCAGGGGTCGACTCACGAGAGTTGAGCTCCTGTCCGGCCGCCAGGCCCGTCTCGTAGGCCCAGGCCCGGCTGACGTTGCGCATCGTGTAGCCGCCTCCGCCGAGGAGCAGCAGCGGCAGCCCGAAGCTCTTGACAAACTCGACGCAGTTGGCGTGGCCGCGCATCGACAGGTTAAAGCAGCCCAGCTTGTCGCCCGCCAGCGAGTCGGAGCCGCACTGCAGCACCACGGCCGACGGCTGGTAGTGCTCCATAATCTGGCTGATGACCTGTCGACGCGCGGCGCAGACGGGGACGATCATCATAGCGGTAGCGGCGCGGGTCAGCAAACGTGGGTTAGGAGGGGGCTGGTGACGGATCCAGCGACTCACGGGCTCAAAGACGCTCTTGTAGCTCTCGTCGGTGATACCGTCGCGCAGAGGAAAGTTGACCGAGTAGTTTTTGCCCTTGCCCATTCCGACGTCGCGCAGCTCTCCGGTGCCCGGGAAGAATTCGCCGTACTTGTGAAAGGAGCACGTCATGACGCGGTCGGTAGTGTAAAAGGCCTCTTCGACGCCGTCGCCGTGGTGGACGTCGATGTCGATGTAGAGGACGCGCGGGTGGTAGCGCAGCAGTTCGAGGATGCCCAGTACGATGTCTGCACAGGAGCCGGACGGCGCGACGACGGAAAGAGGGCGGGGAGGTGAGATGGATCCACTGGCGGCAGCATGGCGGTGCGGCTACCCGCCGCGGTCATATCTGTAACCACTCACCGTTGATGTAGCAGAACCCGCTCGCCTCGCCTTTTTTTGCGTGATGGAGACCTCCGGCCCAGTTGATGGCAATGTCACACTTGTCTCTTGACAGACGCGCCGCTCCCTCTGCCAACAAGGTAGCAAAGACGTCGAGGGGGTCAGCGAGACGCACGCGCTGGCCATGCGATCAAGATCCTCCGGACGCACCCATGGATCCTCCCGCCGAGATTGAACAGTACTCGAAGAGGCCATCGAATACGGGGCAGTCGTCGCCGACGTTGACTGCCGAGGGTGTAGCGACCGAAGGAGGGCAAGGATAGGAGGAGAGGGTCGGTTGAGAGCTGCGACCAGACCAAAGGCGCGCAGAGCCACTCACACTTTGCCTGCTCGCGGACAAACGAGTCGACATTGTCGGGCGTGACGCGGTTGAGGAACTCGACGTACTCGTCGGTGTGGAACTGCGACATTTCTCGCTTGGTCGCCGGCTTGGCCCGCTGAGGGGAGTTTGGAAGGAGGAAAAGCGGGAGCGGTACCAGCAGGGGAAAGCGTCAGAGGGTCGGCGCGGCGGCTGGGATCGAGAACGGAGCGGCGGGTCGACGACGTACAAAGATCTCCATCTTCTTGTAGAGGCCGTAGTTCATGACGAGCGAGTGGCACATGCGGATGCGGGTGGGTTTCATGGGGTGACCGGGGCCGTAGTGGTAGTTTCCGATGTCTGAGTCGAAAAAGTAGCATACGCGGGAGCTGTTTGGGTTGGAGGCGTTGGAGCGGGGCTGGAGGAGGGAACCGCCGGCGGTGGGATTGTGGGCGGCCGAGTTGGGTGGTAGAAAGGTGGACGACATGGTGGCGGAGCGGGGCGGGGGAGTGGGGGGTGAGGGTGGCTTGCGCCGGTGTGCGTGCGGCGGTGAGGTGCGTGTAGGATGACAAGGAGAGAGGTGAGGTGCTGGGTCGAAGGGGAGGGAGGAGAGAGGGGAAGGATGGATGGAGGCGTGGGCAAGAGGGTGCCACGGCCACCTTTGCACGCCCGCCCGTCGGCCAAGCGGTGGCCTCCGCCAGTCCGAGCCCGCGTCGACAAAAAGTGGAGAAACCCTGGCCTGGCCTCTGTGGGCTCGAGCCCCTGAGCCGCACGAGTGAGGTATGGATATGGCCAGCTAACTAGCATAGGGCAATGGACGACGTGGTCCGCGCATCGCAGCCACCTGTGGCCGAGGGGCCACCGGTCAAGGGGGGGGGGGGCCGTGCCTGCCACCAGCCCCTCGACCACCTTCGCCACCTCCTTCGACCCCCTCCCTCTTAGCCAGCTCAACCACCGAGCTAGCACACCAGGGATCATCGCAAGGAGAAACCCGCAGCACACCATGGCACAGTCACAGCAGACGTCCGAAAGGACCCTGGTCGCCCTCATCGCAGACGAGGTAAGCAACGCCGCTCCCCCCGCCTTCGTCTTCCCCCTCTGCCCCTCCCACTCACCCTCCCCTGCCCTCTTGACACCACCGTTCGCACGCTGCACAACAGGACTCGACCACCGGCCTGCTCCTCGCGGGCATCGGCAACGTCGACGAGGCGGGCGAGAAAAACTTCTACATTGTCGACAACACGGTTCGTCCCTCTGCGCCTCCCCCGACCCCTGCCGCTGCCGCTGTCACTGTCACCCGCCGTCCGTCGTCTCCCTCTGACTCTTGCCCGTGCGCCCTTCCACCCTCAGACGTCCGTTTCCGACATCGAGGAGGCCTTCAACCGGTACACGCAGGAGCGTAAGGACGTCGGAATCCTCCTCATCAACCAGCACATTGCCGACAAGATCCGCCCCATCGTCGATCGCTATACCCAAGCCTTTCCCGCCCTCCTCGAGATCCCGAGCAAGGACCATCCGTACGGTGCGTCTCCGCGCGCGCCTCGTTTGTGGGCAGGTCGGTGCAGGGCCGAGCGCGATACTGACGTCCTGATCGTACCGTGTCCCCCCCGCGTCCCCTTTGCGCCGCCGGCCCAGATCCGGCCAAGGATAGCGTCCTGAAGCGCGTCCAGAAGGTGAGCAACGCTTCACGATCCGGCCTCGACTCGATGAGGTGCCAGCGGCTGATCCCCAGCTTTATCCTCCACTCCCACATCCTCCCAGCTCTTCGGCGAATAAAGCACCGCCAAGTGCCTGCGCATCCAGTCCACGCACCCTGTACATACCCCTCCCTCGACGACATCAGCAACTTGCACATCTTCCCAGGAACCCCTCGCCCGACTCGGCAGCACGTATGACAGGTTATCCACGCCCATCATGAGGCATGTGTGCACGTCTAAGCAGGATTTCTAGCGGCAGCATCGCATCTGGGCAGCAGCGCCGCAGCGCCGCAGATCAAGCATCCGGGTCGAGCAGGAGCCACTCGACGATCTCGTTAAACTCGGGCCCGCCGTGCATGAGCATCTCGCCGTGCACCTTGCCCTCGCCAAAGAAGAGGCACCGCGCCGGCAGCCCCATCTCGAACAGGTACTCGCGCGTCTCGCCGGCGTGCAGGATGGCGTCGTGCTCGGCCAGGTAGAACCGTGTCTTGCTGGCATCCGTCAGGTTGGGGATCTGTCGGCGGCGGGGAGGGGTTAGAGTGCGGCGGCAGGCGTGTCAGCCACGTGAGCGCCCAAGACGTTGGCCTCCCATGATTGCCGCACGGTCGACTCACCTCGTCGGGCCAGAGCAGCGAGCTGGACCACTGGAAGTAGCGGCAGAGGGTGTTGGCCGTCCCCAGCTCCCTCGCCACAAAGTAGCGCATCAGCAGTTCG
The DNA here is from genome assembly GCF_000417875.1 of Pseudozyma flocculosa PF-1. Classification (NCBI taxonomy): domain Eukaryota; kingdom Fungi; phylum Basidiomycota; class Ustilaginomycetes; order Ustilaginales; family Ustilaginaceae; genus Pseudozyma; species Pseudozyma flocculosa. Next base: position 602,296 of record NW_006920879.1, read on the forward strand.
ATGGGCGTCTCGACGCGCTTGTAGAGAAAGTTGCCGCAGACGTGGGGCACCCACAGCTGAAAGCAGACCGGGTCGACAAAGCAGCTGCGCCGCACCAGGGTGCCGAGCGACTTGAGCAGCCAGCTGTGCACCAGCGAACCGTACGAGTGCGAGAGTACCGTGATACCGCTCTCGTGCCAGCCGTTGGACGCAATGATGCGCCGGAACGCCGCCGTCGTCTCGTGGTGTCCAAAGGGCGACAGGAACGACGACGAGTGGATCGCCTGCGAAATGTTGGGCTGCAGCAGGATCAGCACCGGCCGGTCCTGGAACACGGGCGAGGCGAGAAAGAAGTCGACGAGCGACGCGTACTGCGCCAGCCCGATGCCCAGACCGTGCAGAAAGATGAGGGGCGGCGCCTTGGACGTCTTTGCATCCCATGCTTTGGGCACGCGAAGGAGGTAGGGCAGACGACCCTCGATCTTGCGCTTGAAGCCGCCACCGATGGCCTTGCGGATGACGAGGTGCGACAGCGTGTTTGTCACGACATAAGAAGCCAGCGGCCGCCCGGACACGCGCACCGGGTCGACGGTGAGGCGCATCATCCGCAGGCGCGGCGACGAGGCCTCGTCGTGATGATCGGCCCACTGCGGCGACCGCAGCGGGTATGGCCGGCCCTGCCTCACCTCGAGCAACTCTCGGCAGTATTCAATGAACTGCAGCCGGTCGCCCTTGGTCGGGTCCCACTCCCCGGGCGCCGCGCGGGCACCCTGAACGTCCTCCTCTTCCAGAAAGAGCGGTGCGGCCCCCCCAAAAGTGGCGATCGAAGGCGGCATGGGCGAGGGAACGGCCGAGGGGATGGGCGAGCCGTCGTCGTCGGAACCGGAGCCCGCAGAGCCGCGCCGGTGCTCGTCTTCGATCTCCTCGAGCGTCGTGCCGAAGATGGACCAGGCGAGCCACTGCTGGATATCGCGGCGTGTGATGTGGTCAAAGTGCGCTCCGAAGAACCACTTTGACTGCGCCTGCTGGAACCGGATGGCGCGCGGGTCGTCGTGCTCGAGCGGACGATGGACAAAGTTGGGGACAAAGCTGGCGGTGCGCAGCCGGCCCATGCGACGACGGACGTCTTCGGCCGCGGCAGTGGCTTCAGCGTCCGAGGGCCGCGCGAGGGCTGTCGCCGAGCCGTTTTGACGTGGTGGAGCGAGCCTCCCAGATGCGCGGGCGGTGTCGTTGGTGCCGTTTGGCTGCTTGAGACCGCTCTCGAGCGCCTTTGCAAAGACGGTGCGGATGAAGCGCTTGCCGTAGAGCGGGCGCGGACCGGGAGCCTGGATCTTGCGAGCCAGCCGGGCGTGGTAGATGGAGAAAGCGGCTTCCACTGCGCAGTAGACGAAGAGGCCGTTGAAGAACCAGGGGTGCCGTGTTGGGCAGAGGTGCTGGAGCAGCGGGTGTGACTGGAGCAAGGCGGCCTGGGTTGCCAGAGGCGGGTAGCGAGGAGCCGCTGCGAGGTAGACGAGGCGAGAGACGAGGATGACCCAGCAGGCTGGAGTGATGCTCCACACGAAGACGACGAGGACACGTGCGACGAGCATGTAGGCATCGCCGGGGATGAGATGACCCATGTTGGCCGATGGAGGGTGCAACGAGGAGGATAGCCGGGCGTCTACCCAGAGCTGAAGGAAATTGCTTGGGCGCCGTCTTTTGTTCTCGGGGACTGCAGCTCGACGGGATCCGGGGTATATAAGCTGCAATGGCCGGCGAGTTGGGCTGCCTGGGGAGTGGGTATGTGGTGGCGGCAAGGCAAGAGGCAGGGATGGGATCTAGAGGGCTAGCAGGGGTAGCAGGCCGAGTGTCGCCTTTGAAAGACGCCGACTGGCGGCTAGGAAGGCGAACTTTTTTGGGCGTCGCCTGCCAGCTCGTCAAGCTACGTGAAAGGAGGCCTGGCCAGACCAGACCAGACCAGACCAGACCATGCCAGGCCAGCCCAATTCAGGGTCCACCTGGCCAAGCACCACCTTTCAGCTGGCAGCACCAACCAACCAAGAGGCCGACCGGCGGGCATACCTACCTGCCACCTTATCACCGCGGGATGGGGCTGGCGTAACGCGACAAACCAGGGGCATCACCCCTGGCCTGCCGCTGGCCAACATGCGATAGACTCGCCCGAAGACAGAAAGTGCAAGCAAGCTAAGGCCCATCGTCGCCGCCACGCACCCCTCGCAAGAAGCGCAAACCAAGCAAGCAAGTCGGCGATGGACCGGGACAGCAGCTCCTTCGACCCCGACCAGCGGTGGTCCCTGCATGGAGCCAACGTCGGCCGAGAGAGGACAATACAACGCCAAGTGGCCGTCGTCGATGACATCTCCGGCCTCTGTCAAGAGAGCCGTGTCGGGACCCTTGCCCCGCGTTCCATCCCCCCTCTGACCGTCCAGACGGCGGGCGACCACTGGCGAGGGGCCCCAGCAGGTCTTCTGAGCCCGACGAGGCAGATGACATCCGACGTCGCTGTCAAAAGGCTGTCGAGCTGGTCTTGCGAGAGGTCGGGTCTCTGCACTCGCCGCTCGGCACAATCTGAATGGCCGGGCACCGCATTGATCCTCCCCTGTAAGCGTCATGGCCCTGGCCTGGCCCTGGCCTGGCTGACCACAGGGTCCATGGTCAGCTCGTCGAAAGCCTCGCTCCTCGCCCTAACTATCTCGAAGCCGCCTCATTGCTTGACCGAGGAGAGTCCAGAGGGGTATAAGACGACCTCGTTCGTGCTTCGCATCCTGCGACGGGCCCACATCGCAGGGCGTCCTTCGCTCATCATCGGTACCTTTGCCTGCACCTCCCCGAGCTGCAACCACTCGCCCAACCATGTCGCAGCTCCTGTCGAGCCTCATCGAGCTGCCCACGCAGACCCTCGTGCTGGCCACGGCGGTCGCGGTCGGCGCAGCCGCCTTGCTTGTCCACGCCTACCTCTTCGACGCCGTCGGCAAGCACGGCAACCTGCCACCGGGCCCGCCCGTCGACTCTCTCTTCTCTGGCCACCGCATCCCGTCCACTCACCCATGGCGGTACCTCGAGAAGCTGACCGAAGAGTACGGCGACATCTTCACGCTGCGCATCGGCCGGTCGCCCCTCTTTGTGCTGGGCCGCGCGTCGTCGGCGCACCGGATCCTCGAAAAACAGTCGGCCCTCTCGTCGAGCCGGCCGCGCCTCGTCCTCGCCGGCGAGCTGCTGTCGAACAACAAGCGCATCCTCCTCATGCCCTACGGCGACCAGTGGCGCCTCTACCGCAAGGCGATGCACGAGACCCTCAACGACACCGTGGCAAAGCAGTACGAGCCCATCCAGGAGCGAGAGGCGCGCATCGCCACCCTGCACCTCGGCCGCCTCGGCCAGGCGGACGGCGGCGGCGGCGACTTCCAGCGGGTGCTGCACCGCTACGCCGCCAGCGTCATTATGCAAGTTACCTACGACTATCAGGTCCAGACGCTCGACGACCCGCTCGTCCGCTCAGTCGCGCAGCGCGGACACGCCCTCGCCATGTGCATCCGTCCCGGCGCCAGCGTGCTCGACCGGTACCCGCTGCTGGAGCACGTCCCCACCTGGCTCAACCCGTGGAAGCAAGAAGGGCTGCGCCTGCGGAAGCTCGAGCAGGAGCTGTACCTCGGCCAGGTGATCAAGGTGCGCGAGCGCATGGAGCGCGGCGAGTGCGCGCCCTGCTTCGTGTCCAAGATGACGGAGCGACAGCAGGAGCTGGGCCTCACCGACCTCGACGTGGCGGGCATGAGCGGAAGCCTGTTTGGCGCCGGATCCGACACCACCGCCAGCGCGCTCAGCATCTTTGTCATGGCCGTGTGTCGGTACCCGGCGGTGCTGGCCAGGTTGCACGAGGAGCTGGACCGCGTGGTGTCCAGGGACCGCATGCCCACCTTTGACGATATCCCGCAGATGCCCTACGTCCGCGCCACGGTGCAGGAGGTGCTGCGGTGGCGGCCCGTCAGTGCCGGAGGCTTCCAGCACTCGCTGACGGCCGACGTCGAGTACAAGGGCTACGTCCTGCCCAAGGGATCGACCGTCGTCGGCCCGCACTGGTCCATCTCGCGGGACGAGCACGAGTACCCTGAGCACGACGTGTTCAAGCCCGAGCGGTTCCTCCAGAGCGGCGGTGCAGAAGCGAACGGAACCTCGGCGCAGGACGAGGTCAAGGGCACCTGGTTCGCGCCGGCGCGCGGCAGCGTGGCGTTTGGCTTCGGCCGCCGCGTCTGCCCGGGCCTCAACGTGGCCATGCGCTCGCTTCACATCAACATCGCGTGCATGGCGTGGGCGTTCGACATCGCCCAGCCCGACGGCCGGCCGGAGCGCGTCGACACGTTTGCCTTCAACTCGGCCGCCAACTCGCACCCGCTCCCATTTGACGCCACCTTCACCTACCGCGACCCGGCGAGGAAGGGCGTGGTCGAGGAGGAAAACATCGCCACCGGCGAGCTCGACAGGATCGCAGCGTCGCGAGGTGCGACCTAGCCCCGGATCGGTTTCACCTGGAGGTCCGGAGTAGACACCCCAATGGAACTGGAACCGATTGTTCGCCATGACCGTAGAGAGCGTGCCGCGAAAAGAGAGGTAGTGGTGTACAGGCAAGGAGGGGTGGATCGACCGCGCACAGCAGAGTATCGGGCGGGCTGGCCTGGCGTTGTCGCTCAGAAGTAGTCGTACCCTCGATGGCCGCCGTCTGACGAGGATGGCGACGAAGGACGGCGATGTGACGAGACCGAGATACTGACCGAGAGCTGCGACGAGGCGTGCGTCGCGCGGGAGTCGGTGCCATGATCGCTGGCCGAGGACGTGCCGTCGAATCGACGGTGCGAGCGGCCGACGTCGACCATGGCGGGATCGGCGGTGCGCGGTCTTCGAGCATGCAGCTTCTTCTGCACGTAGGCGGGCAACGGTGAGAGCGGCCTCGTGAGGACGTCGTTGGTCGCCGAGGCGTCTCCTTTGCTTCCTTCCCTGCCGTGCTGGTATAGGCCGAGGCCGTGGTGTAGAGCGGCGTCCTCGCTGCCCTTCCTCCGTTCCGGCGCAGTCCTTGGCGGTCGACGCTGAACGGCTCGTCCGTGGCCGTAGGCCGAGGCTGGGGTCCTGGGCCTTTTGGTCCCCGCGCCAGGCGTGTCGGTGCCGGGCTGATCGGTATCCGGTCTCAGCACCTCTTCGCCCGAGTCGTCGGGCCTGTCGAGGCGGTTCGGGGGCAACGTACGGCCGCTCTCGACCCAAAAGTCGACAATGGCCATCGACGCCGTATTGGGCCGAGCCGACGACGTCGTCCGAGCGACTCGAAGCGGCCTGCTCACGGGCCCGAAGCCGTCGGCTGCCATAGTGGTGTCCAGGCCGCCAAACGTGTGGGTCGACGCCGTCGAGTCGGCGGTGCCCAATCGGCTGCCAGACGACGTGGCGTACGACTTGCCCGTCGACGGTCGCCGCTGGCACGGGACGGGAAACTGCCGTGCGATGGGCGTGAGCCCGCCCTTGAAGCTGAACTGGCTCATTGCGCCGATCGACTTTGACGTCGAGGGCCGCAGCTGCGCGACGTCGGCTGGCGTCTGCAAGTGTGCTGGTGCGTCCTTCCTTCGGCCGCGGCGGGTGTTGACCAAGGGAGGCATTGCCGTGAGGCTGTCTCCTCGTTCCAGTCCGTAAGTTGCGCCCAGAGCGCCTCCGCCATGGCTGAGCGCCCCCTGGTGGCCGAACGAGTCGAAAGTGTAGTGCGCCCGGGAGAGCGATCTTCGGTGTCTTGGTTCCGTCGAGGCCAGACCCCACTCGAACCGGCCGTTTGTCAGGTTCGGGCTGCCGCCAAACGAGGAGGGACTCAACGTTCCCTCGGCCCTCTCGTCGCTCAGCACCCGTTGATGGCCTGATTGGAAGAGATGAGCCGTGCTGTGATCGGCGCTCCAGATGAGCGAGGACGACGGCCTGTGGCCCTTGTCTCCCTCTGTGGGACTGGCACACTCTGCCGATGCCGAGGGGGGTGTCGTCTGCGGCTGCCATGGGGGCATCTTGTCTTCCCACACGGTGGAGGGGCGTGGTGGGCCGCCCCATAGCGACACGACGTCGGCGCGGCTGACCGGAAGCGCCCGTGTAGCGCGCAAGCTGCTCCCAACAAGGCAGAAGGGCAAGCAGAGTAGGACGTAACCAAACCAGCCGGCCAGCGCCGCGACGAGGATCAGTGCGGCCGAGCTTGAGGGGGCGCTGGTGGCGAGCACCCACTGCAGCGTGAAGGCGGACGTGGCCACCGCCACACAGACCGAGAGGCGGCTGTTGAGAGTTGCGTCGGTGGGTCGGGCCGCCTCGTCCTGCGTCAGGTTCGCCACCGACGATTGGTCGTCCTTTGTGCTCCGGTTGTCGGAAGAAGAGGAGGCCCTTGAGACGACGATGGCGAAGATCAAGACCATCAAGAGCGATGTGAGCCCGCACAAGACCCAGAAAAAGGCGCGGATGGTATCGAGGTCGAAGAGCGGCGGCGGCGCCCCGGGCTTGGTGGGGGCAGAGCCGTACTTGGCGCCGAGCATGGTGGTGAGGAAATGGAGGAAGAAGACGAGTGGCGCGAGCGAGAGGACGAGGCGATGCAGGACGACGTGGAGCCGCCTCGCGTCCTCCCTGCAGTGCCGTGACAGGCCAACCAGGGCGAGCAGCAGGCACCCGCAGGGAACGATGCTCGCCGCGGCGATGGCGATGGCGACGGACACGCCGGGTTGCCCGTCGGCGCTGGGGCTGCGGACCAGTTTGTCGGCCAGGCGTATTGCGGCGCAGCTGATACCGAACGCTGCCAGCAGCGCTGGCGTGCGCAAGCCGATCCATCCCGCCAGGGAACGACGTCGCAGCAGCATCGCGACGATGAGGGTGACGCCGACGATGAGGTGGCCCAGGCCAAGGAGGTCGACGAGGTCCTTCTCGACCGAGGTGCCATGGGTGCATCGAAGCGGACCGGCCGCCGAGGTGGGCGCAAAACCTGCGCCGAGGGAGGAGGGGATATCGCGACAAGTCAAGGGGGCGTCAGTACGGTCCGGCTCGCCAGCAAGGAAGGGCACCAAGTCGGCGTCGGAGATACCTACACGAAAGGACAGCCATGGCGGTACGCAGATCCACCCTGAATGCTGCTCGGCAGGACGGGCTCGCGGAGGGAAACCCCAGAAGAGAAGGTGGATGGGAGAGGAAAGGAGGGGGGCCAACAGCAAGAGGGGGGAGCGCGGATTTCGCCGCGACCCCCTGGGTCGAAGCGATGCCGTGGCACCTTTATACGAGGCCAGCGTACGTCCGTCGACCTGGACTCGTCCCGCGTGACAGGCACGGCAGGGCGGCGATGCAGGCATGCGGGATAGCTGGGATGAGATGTGGCGAAGGTTCAGCCCGCAGGATGACAACAGCCGGGCCCCCCGTTCTCCTTCCCCGGCCATTCGGCATGGAGGCGGGCGGAGGAGCGAGTCGGGGGCTCACCAGCTAGGCTTCGACGGGCCGGGTTCGGCATGAAGTCAGGACAAGCGTAGGCGCAATAAGGCTGGGTTTGGACAGGGTACGGACGGCCATGCATGCTGGCTGGCCAACGTTGAGAGCATGTTGTATGTCCATGCCTGCCTGTAGGTCCATCTCGCTGCCAGCCCGGTCGAGGTCGTGGGCACTCGTCGGTCGAGGCAGGGCCCTATATCGATCGACTGCAACGACGGCGCACTACGGTCACTCCGTTGTCACGGGCCTGGTCCTGGATCTGCAACGGGCAAAGGGGAGAGGGGTCAAGGTGGGAAGCGAGGATGGCCGTAGTAGTCCGTTTTGTCCACGACCGCCAGCCATGCCGTCGCCCCCATCGCCTGCCACGCGTCGAGGTGGAACCCACCACATACCTCGACTAGCCTGCCACGTACCTTTCCCACGGCAGCAGCTGAGGCGAGCTCAGGAGAGGTACGACGTGTATGGAGCAGCGCCAACTCGCCGCCCCAGGCGTAGCTCAGGCTGTCTATCTGCGCTACGGCTATGCACCTTGCTCGCACTCAGAGCTTCGGCGCAGCATGTACTTGCTACCATATATATGTAGCTGCACTGCTGCGCCCCTGATACGGTGCGATGCGGTGCGACACGGTACGGTACGGTATGGTACGGTGCGGCCAACACCTGCAGAGAACTTCGGCGTCTCTCTGGACGGCTGCCGTGCAACACCGGGGGCCCTAGCCTGCCTGTACGTACATTTGCCTGAATGCGACTTGCCTGCCTGCCCGCATGCTTGCTTGTTGCCACGACGACTCCGCCTGCCATCTGACGTGATGCTACCGACCTTTTCTCCATGGCGGTGCACGGATGGCTCAACGGGGACGGTCGACGTACGTGCGTTCGCGCGCGCCTACGCTGGGCGTGCTTGGCGCTGCGACGATGACGGCTGCGAGCGTGAGCGTGCATCCCCGTATCGGCAGCCGGGTGTTTATGGGCTCGGGCTGACTTGCGAAGGTATCGTCCGCAGAGGCCGAAGGGGGCAGAGAGGCAGGGGCGACAGGCCAGCTGCGGAGTACAAGTTCTAAACGGGGACCATCAACTAGAGCAGGCAGGGGTGAGGGGCCCGGCAAGATGGCGCCAAACCTGCGCCACCATCGCTCGACTTCCTGTCCTGACCGCTCGGGAAGGTGGCGCTCAAAGGGATGCGGCGATGCGGTCGCTCGTGCAACGCCACCCTGCCTGCCTCTGCTACCGACGGCAGGCAGCGGCGCAACAATGCAGAGGTCGGTGTCCGCTGCAAAGGTGCATGGTCAGTGTGAAGCCACTACTACTCGGCCCCCGGCTTCGATGAGCGTGATGCTAGGATGCCGCCAGACCTTGTCCCCTGTCGATCAACACATCGAGTGCTGTACCAACGTCTTCGAGAGCTCGATCTAGCGTCTTAGCTAGCTGGAAAACGTGGTGGGCCCGACCCGAACGAGCCATGCCAGCGATGGCTCAACCAAACAATCAATCTCACCGGCCCTCGCTCTCTTCGTCCGTGTCATGACCGTGGCAACATTTGTTGCACAGTTCGACGGGGTCCGAATGGATCGAGAAGGGGCGAGGCAGTTTGGTAGACAACGGGGCAGGCAGGCGGGCTGAAGAGTAGCGTAGCGTAGTGTCGAGTCAACGCCGCATCTGATGTGGACAGCAACGGCGTCGACACCGCCTGCAGGGACCACGGCAAAGGCGTCCCCGCCCTCCGATGCCACGTGGATCGTTGGCCGTGGTAGGAGCGACGCCGAGCTGCCTGCCCTGCCCTCGAGCCACCTCCACCACCATAGAATCCGCGGTTGTGTGTACGTACGGACGTAGCACTTGCCTGCTCCCCCTCCCGTCTTGGCGAGCAATCTATGCGGACCCCATCTTCGCACTTCCGCCGATCGTATCAACAAGCAACAAGCCGGGCACTTCCATCCCACTGTCGCTCGCTCCATTCAACCGCGGCTGTCGCAGTTCCGGGAGCTCCCCTCGTGTGCAGAGGAATATCGTTTGGATTGGTTTCGGGGATCATGGCCGTGGCCGGCGATCTTCATCGCATGGCGTACGGCGGATATGCGCTCTGATGCGCCTGGTACGGGTAGTGCTGCTGCTGCTGCTGCCCATGCGGCTGCGGCTGCGGCTGCGGCTGCTGAGGGCGATGGTGCTGGTGCGCATGAAGCTGCTGGTGTTGTTGCTGCGGCGACATCGCGTGGCCTTGAGCGTAGTACGGCGGGCCGCCACCGCCATGGAGCTGGCCTGCTGCCCTCGCTTGCTGCTGCTGGTGGGCCCAGTCCGCCGGCTGAGGGTAGCCGCCAGCCTGGTGCGCGACAGGAGCCGGGTAGGCATAGCTCTTTGAAGGGCTTGCCGACGCCGGGTAGACCACCTTTGTCGGGTACGACGCCGTGGGCTGCGGCGTGGTGGGATTGTATCCGTACGACCGCGCAGGAGGAGCGGGGGAAGCGTACGCATACGACAGGCCGCCCCCCGGCGCGACACTCGGGCTCGCGGACGGGGCCGAGGGCGGGCCGTAGCTGCGAACACCGGACGTCGCCGCCTGCTGGTAGGCCGGTCCGGGCTGCTGCTGTGGCAGCGGCTGTCGCGACACGCCATTCGGCGGGTGGGCATACGATGAGGACGGATGGCCGCCGGGTGGGTACCGCGCAGGCGTGCCGGGATAATGCTGTTGCTGTTGCTGCTGCTGCACGGGATGGTGTTGCGGCTGTTGCGGGTGCTGAGGTTGCTGTGCAGGCGGCATGGGCTGTCGCGGTTGCGCTCGGCTTTGCACGGCCGGGCTGGCGGCGCTGGCGTGGGTCGCCGACGGCGAACTGGTCGCATGCGGCCCGCCCGAGCCCGCCCTCTGAGGATACCCGCCGCCCGGCATCTTCTCTGGTGAGAGTGGCCGCCTCGCGCCCGGCTGCGCCTCGGCGGACAGGAGCTCGATCTCATGTCTGTCCTCCCTGTCGCTGTACAGCCGGCTCGATGCAAACTTTTCCAGCATGCCCTTGCCCTTTTCGAGCGTCGCAGGCGGCAGTTCCCCGCGCCATGCAGCAGATGCACCGCCTCCGTGGTTGAGTCGGACGGTGCTATTGCTGCGGATCAGCAGGGGTGAGCCGCCAGGGCCCGGACCGGCGCGAACGCCAGGGTACCGTGCACCGGGCTGGTAGAGCGAGTCGTCCAGGGTACCCCAGTAATCAGAGCGGCTTTCTTGGCCGCTCAAGGTCGGATCGATGGCTCCGATCGTGCGCGAGAAGTTGCTGATCGTCGATCGCCCCGGGAGCACATTGAGCATGGTGCCCGACCCGACGTCTGCAGCATGCGGCTGGAGCGCGATGAGCGAGGCGAGGGAATCGAGCAGGGCCGCCGCGATCGTCTCCTCTTCGGCACTCGGCTCGAGCTCCCCGTCCTTCGATGGGTCGCGCCTCTTGCTCGCCGCCGTGGACGATGGAGATGCCTTCGCCGGTTTGGGCCTGAACGACCGCCTCAGACGATCCCACTGCGCCTCTTGCAGTTCCTTGAGCAGGATCAAGTTGCGCTGCAGCTGCGCAGAGATCTTCTCGTCCTTCTCGAGCTGCGCCAGACCCGCCTTGATCGCCTGGGCGTCGAGCGACTGGTCGAGGCCATCGAGTTGGAGTTCGTCTTCGTTGGCCTCACTTGCAGGAGCAGCCAGCTGCAGACGAGGCGGCTCCGAGACGGTCTGATCCCGCTCGGCGTCAGGACCGCGCAAAAGCCCATTGCAATGGGCCCGCGGTCCCCAGACAGCCAGCACGCCGGCTCGAGCCCGGGTTTGGTTTGTCCAGACTCGGACGCTGGCCGTGTGCGACATCGTCGCCGCAGTCGAGTCGTGCGACGGCGCGAAGGAGGCATAATTGCCGTAGCGGAGGAACATGACTACGGGGGACACGAGGGAGAGAGAGAAGCTGGGTCAGCAAGCAGTGCCGTCCAAATCTTGTTGGCATGCGAGGGCTCGCGGCTCACCTGGCTTCATTCCGTCGCCAGCGCCCATTGGCGCGTCTGCCATGGCCCTGTGTTGCCTCTTGGCCGCCCTGCTCGCGACCGACCTCTCGCCAAGGGTCGGCCTCGTCTTGTTCGCGTCCCGCCTCAGTCCTTGCGTGCGCGGTTCGGGCTTAAAGTCTGGGGCGATCGCGACCAAGTTGGCTTGCCCTGTTCCAGAAACCGCCATGAGACGAGGCCAAAGTGATCAGCGCGAGCTTGGTCTCACCTCCGTGCGGAGAAAGAAAGACAAGGCCAAAAGGCACTCACCTGGATCGATCTTCCCGAGCGCCTCGCTATCGAGGTGAACCGGCTTGGAGAAAAAGTCGCCGCGCGGCAGCCGCATGTGGAGCGCGTACTGGCCCGGCGCTTGTCCAGATTCGATGGAGGCCACGCCATCTCGGAGGAGCTCGTCGTCGGTGGGCTCTGCCTTGATCCTCGCTTGACCCTCCACCGCCTTCCGACGACGTCTGGCCTCGAGCGCGTCGGCCCGTGCTTCCACCAGGCTGGCCAGCAAGTCGCCCTTGACGATCTCGCCCTGGTCGTCGGTCTCGCGGTAGCGCCTCGCCAGTTGGTCGACCAGGCTGAGAATCAGTGTCAGCGAGCAGAGCGTGCTACGCTTCTCCTCGACCTCTTTGTTCTGGTGCTGCATCCCATCCGACAAAGGCTCAGTGGCCAGCTCCTGCAGCAGCCTGGCGTCCTCGAGAAGCGGCATCCTCAAGCTCAACAGATGCTCCTGCAAACGATCGTGGAACGAGAGAGCGAGGCCCGCACAGCAAGCGTCAGCCACACTTCCAAGGCGTAGGAGCTCTCGCGGGATGGCCGCACCGATTGCACTCACCCTAAGGTCGCGCAGCCGGGTGCCTTCTGTGAACGCTTCCTCCAGGTTCGCGAACGGTAGCTTGTCGCCTCGCTGCGAGGCCTTCCCTCCGCCTGCAGCTCCGTTCGCCTGTCGCGCCTTGGTCGACGACCTCTTTGCAGTCAAGAGTTCTGGCGCCAGGCTGGACGAGATGAATGAGGAAGTGAAGAGGGACGCGAGGTAGGTACCATGTTGAGCACACGAGGTTGCATGCCTCTGCTATCCGGCAAAAGCCGCTCAACAGTCCTTGGACTCACCTAGAGAGCACCGCCTTGAGCTTGATCGCGTCTGCATCGAGGAGCTTGAGCTCATAGCGATCGACGTTTCGGATCCCCTTCGCGCCCTCATCATGGCTCTTCACAGCAGCGCGGCTAATCCCGAGAAGAGCGCGATACTCGTCGAACTCGGATGGCGGATCGGCCACGTCGACCTCTGCCTCTGCTGGTCGATCCTTGCTCTCGCTCGTCGACGACGGAGCGCCGTTTGACTGAGATGGGCCGTCGGCAGCGGCATCGCCATTAACGGTGGTCGAGGCAGCCTTCCGGGAGGCCTGGCTGGCGCTCTCGGGCTGAGAGGAGGCGGAGGGCTTTGCGGCAGCTGCGGCTGGTTGCGCCTCTTGCACGGCTTCAGGCTGCTGGCCGCGCTTTCGCTTGCGGTCTGGCTTGGACGGCGAAGCCTGCGGCGATGGCACGGGAGGGGGCGGGGATGTCGCAGAAGCGGCGGCGGCAGCAGCCCGCGCAGACCGTCGGAGCGGCGACATCGACGTCGATGTCCTCCGGGGCAGATGCTGAGCAGCGGCAGCGATGAGCAGCGAGGGGGGTCGAGCGCGAGCGTCTGTCGATGCGGCTGAAGCGAGAAGGTTATTTCGAGGATCGATCGATTTGCTGCGCTACACGGTGATAAGGGTCGAGACCGAGGCCAATGGTGCCGACGCCGGCCGTGCTTTTGCTACTGCTGCTGATGTTGGTTGGTGGTAGCGTTGGCTTTTTCCGACGAGCGCCCAACTGCCGCGCGAGCCTGGGCAACCGAGATCCGAACCCTGTGAGGAAGAAGCGCGACGGTGGTGGAGGTCGAGCGCCGAAGCGACGGTGTCGGAGCGCGGTGTGGGACGGTGGAAGAACAGCAGGTATCCACTCGGAGTCTCTGTACAGCGGCCTGGACGGCCAGGTGGGGTCTCTGGTCGAGAAGATGCAGAGGTCGGAAGGAAGGGCGAGTGGAATGACAAGCTGGCGTTTGTCGCGGTGCAGACGAGCCGAGAGAGCGCGCGCGTGCGCGATGGCCGCTGCAGCTGCTCTGGAGGAGGCCAGATGGGCGATAAAGGCACAAAGGACGGCCAACGCTGGTGCGTCGTCGTGGATCGCGCGTTGGAGCAGGTGGCGACGCGAGCAGCCCGGTGGCTACGGTGAGATCGAGGGTGGGGGCGAGATGGAAGAGGTAGGGGGCAGAAGGAGGCGAATGCGTTGGACGAGTGGGCCGACCAACAGGCAGGCTGGCTGGCTGGCTGGCTGGCTGGCTGGGTTGGCCTGGCAGGCCCAGAGGGCCAGGCTAGCTTGTGTGTGACCTCGTCGTCCGGTTGGGTGCGTTCGTGAATCCGGGCCTGGGGCGCGCTGCATGCCCTGGCCTGACCTGGCCTGCCTGCTTGCTTGGTGCGAGGGCGGGGCCAGGCCGAAAATGCCAATTTCCCGCCTGCCTGCCCGCAGGCCAGGCCAGCCAGCCGCTGGCCGTCGCGAAGAAGGGTCCGACCCGCGCTTTAGGCCTGCCTGCCTGCCTGCTGGCCCGCCCTGCCGATCCTCGCGGGTTTTTTCTTCTTCGGCTTGCCCGATCCACCCCCTGCCACCCCCTGCCACCGCCGCCTCGCCGTTCCACCCGCGCAACAGCAGGGCGAGCTAGGACGATGGAGCGGCGAAGGGACACAACGTATCGGAGGCGGACCGATGCGATGCGATGCGGCGCGGTGTGCTAGGTGACTTGCTCGCTGGCGAGGAGAAGCTTTGATCGAAGAACAAAGCCAAACGCAGCCTGCCTTGTGGGCGCCCGAGAACCTGAGCTTGCCAGCGGGCTGGGCCAGGCCTGGTCGGGTACGCCCCGAGCGCCAAATTCTGGTGGGCGCAGGCAGGCCATGCGTCTGGCCGTCAAGGACCATTCGATCCCGGACCCATCAGCTCGGTCTTGCACACAGGATCCAAGCGGATGTACAGCCGCACAGGCCGGTGCTGGTGCTGCAATGCACAAGAGGAGGACGTAATCGTACATACACAAGAGAGAAAGGTGAGGCTGGGGAAAGGAGGACGGCGGGGAGCGACTCTACCGACGGCCCATGCGTCCACCTCGACCTCCTCGTCGACCGAACCCGCCTCCGCCTCCGCCTCCAAAGCCCCCTGGCCCAGGCCCGCCGAAGCGACCGCCAGGAGGTCCAAAGTTGGGCTGGGCCATGGGCACGTTGGCGTGGCGCAGGCACTCCATCAGGTCGTCGGGCTTGAACGTGGGGCCGTCAAACGACTTGGCGTTGGGCAGGATGTCCATGAAGAAGAGCACCGCCTCGGGCAGCTCCGCAAACACGTCGCGCGGGCCCTGGGGCGGCGGCGGCGGCGGCGGACCGTTGTTGCCACCAAAGCGTCCAGAGGGACCCGTAGGCGGTGCCGGGCCGCCACCGAAACCCTTGCCAGCGCCGCCAGGACCGCCACCGCTCGGAATGCTGCCGGGCCCTTCGCGTGGCGGCGGGACCGTCCTCCATCCGGATGCTGCCGACGGCCCCGGGCTCGCCGAGTCT
>NW_006920879.1:617431-625039 GCF_000417875.1 Pseudozyma flocculosa PF-1
TGGGCTCCTGCGCCCTTGGCCCCGCCGGCCCAGCTGCCGCTGGTGTCGTCCGGCCGGCTTTCGGCAGCGAGGCGCTTCATCTCCTCCATCGTCTTCCTGCGCGGCCCCGTGTCGCTCGCCTCGTCGGCCGCTCCCTTGGACACCTCAACCGCACGCTCCGCCGCGCTGGCCCCAGCCACCGAGGCCTGGAAGCCGAGGTCCCTGGGCCCAATCATGTCGAGGTCCATGTAGCTGTTGCGGTCCACGAAGCGCTTGACCTTGGGCTCGTCCGGGTACACCTCCGACAGCCGCGACTCGAGCCGCTGGATGGCGGCCGTGTCGCCAAAGCTGTACTCGTAGTCGGCCCAACGGTCCCAGATCGGCCGCGCCCGCTCCGGAGGGAAGGTGCCGATGGTGCGCTCAAAGAGGGCGCGGGCGTTGCTGTCGTCGTTGATCGAGATGAGGAAGTCGAGGTAGCGCGCGACAAACGCCTCGTCCTGCCCAAACGTCTTGAGAGCCAGCTCAAACACCTTGGTGGCCACACCGGCGTCCTTGGAGCAGTGGTATTCCATGAGCGCGCTCGCCTCAAACACCTGCCAGGTGCAGTGCGGGCTCTTCCGCGCCCGGCCAAACACGGTCCGCGTGGGGCGGATGCCGCCGGTGCGTCGGTGGAAGTGCATGTACTTGATCCAGACCAGGGCGGCGGCCTCCTTGAGTCCCTCGATCTCGGGCCGGCTCGCCTCCTCGCACTGCGCCTTCTTGGCCTGCCGCTGTTCGTCGACCTTTCTCTCGAGCTCACGCTGCTCGCCGTCGATGTCGACGTCGCCGTCGCCCTCGTCGACCCGCTTGGCGGCTGCCTGGGCCCGTTCCAGTTCCGCCTCGGTATCAATGGCCCGGAGCGTCTGCTCCAGCTGCGACTTGCGCGCATCGATCTTGGCGTGGATGTGCTCGAGCAGTGCGTCGAACACCGCGCCGCAGTCGGCAGTCGTCTTGCGGATCTCGCAGAGCTCGACGTAGGCGAACGGAAGCAGGAAGCTGCAAGGAGCGTAGGATCAAAAGTGGATCAGTCCAATGCCTCCGGGAGAAGCAGAGCCGAGTCGCGCTGATCGCCCCTCTCACCTTCCAGGACACGCCTCGATGCCTTCCTTGAGCCACTCGGCCGCCTCGTCTTGCCGATCGACGGATGAGAGAAAGAGCGATGCCATGTACCTGGACGCACGAGCGAGATGAGAATGGACAAGGTCAGCGCCGCGGCCGCCATCGTCATCGCGAGAGGGACCAGTCGCCTTGGCACCTCGCCGACTCACCAGATCTCGGGATAGAAACGCATGAACATGGTCGCCTTGCGGTAGGCCGAGAGCACGCGGGCCTGGTGCGCCGCCAAGTCCTCGAGGAGCAGCGGGTTGCTCTCCTCCCACTTGAGGTACTGCTTCCACGCCTCGACCTGCGCACGCTCCTTTTCCCACGCCGCGCCGCCGCCGGCGGCATCGCCCGAGACGGGTGCGGTGGTCCACACGGGGATGCGGGGCAGCAGCGGGCGGGCGAGGTTGTCGGAGCGCGCCTTGAGCTCGCGCAGCACCCGCCGGGCGGTCATGTAGGCGGGCGAGCGCTCGGCGAGGAACTTCTTGGCGGTGAGCTTGTTGAGGCCGTTTTCGTAGGCATCGTAGTCCTTCCAGATGGCCTCGACGTTGGCGACGGGGACGCTGACGGCGCGCTGGTAGACGCGTCGCAGGTCGTCCATCTTCTGGCCCTCCTTCCAGCCGCCGCGAGCCTCGCGCTCCTTGATGAGCGAGATGTAGTCCATCCAGATCGGTCCGCTGTCCTTGTCCATGCCGGTGTGCTTGAGCGCAAACTCGTAGGCACCCTCGAGGACGCGCCTCGCCTGCTCCCTGGGGCCATCCTCGTCAGCGCCACTGGGAGGCGGCAGCGGATTGACGCGTCGGGTGTAGGACAGGTAGAACTTCCACAGGTCGACCGAGGGCGTCGAGCGGAGGCAGCGGGTGAAGATGGCCTCGACCTGCGCGAAGTTGGAGTGGGCCAGCTCGAGGTCGGCATAGGCGATCCACTGACGGCCTTGACTCGGGAAGGTCTTGAAGAAGCCGTCGTAGAGGCGGCGCGTGTCGTCCATGTCCTCGCGGTTCTGCGCCTCCTCGATGAGGGCGAGCCAGGCCTCGCCGTCCCTGGGCTCGTTACGGACGCGCTCCTCGAGCATCTTCTTGCGGTCGCCGGCCGTCATCTGCGTCTGCGTCTGCGACTGCGAGGACCTCATGGCAGCGGGCGCAGTTGGGATTGCCATGGCTGTAGCCCGTGTTGGTGCCGGCGGCGTTGCTGTCGATGTCGTCGTCGGCGCCGTTGCGGTGCTGGAAGGGGTCGGACGCTTCCCGAGCACGCTCGCTTCCGAGCCTGGCGTGGATGTCGGGTTGGACGTGGCGGTCGCCGACGGCGGCTGGGGAGCCATGGACGCAGGAACCTCGGTGGCGAGCTCCTGGCGCGTCTCTTGGGCCTGCTGGTCCTCGGTCGCCGTCGTCGTTGTCGTCGTCGCCATCGTTGCATCGCCGCTCGCATCCACAGTCGCCGCAGGGGCTGTCGACGTCGCCGCCGCCGTCGAATCAGGCAGAGAGGCAGGGGCTTCCTGGGCAGGCTCGGGGGCGCCATCGTCGCCGCCCACATCCATCTCGGCCTCGCCATCGGCATCGGCGTCGGCATCGACCTCGGCATCGACCTCGGCATCGGCCTGGCCACTGTTGGTCTCGCCGCCGCCAGCAGCCGCAGCGGCGTCGCCATCGGCATGCACCGGGGCATCTGGATTGGCGCCGCTCTCGTCGGGCGCTTGAGGCGCATCTGGAGCGGCCTGGTCCGTCTCGGCCGTCTTCTCCTCACTTTCCGCGATTTCGGCAGCAGGTGCAGACGCTGCGTCTGCTTCTGCTGCGGGCTCAGCTGCGGGAGCAGGCTGCTGCTCGGGCGCGACGTAAGTGTCCGGCTCCTGCTCCACTTCTTCTCTCATGGTGCCACGCATGATGGACGAGGAAGGCGTATGAGAACGGCGAGGGGATTGGAAGACAGGATGTACGGGAGCGTGGCCTTTCTATCGTTCCTTGCGCTTGAACAGCGGGCCTGCGAATCTAAGCAGGGGATGGATGCCACCAGACCTTTGGCGAGCAGTCTCACGCCAGTCGAAAGCACAGGTGGGCAGACAGTCGCACGCAAGCCGCACGGCAAAGGGTGATCGCAATATGCAGTTTTGGATGCGCGCAGAGGATAGGAGCGCGCGGGCGAGGTGTGGAAGGATTGGGGGGGTGGAATGGGCGGGACGCGAAGGTGAAGGTGGTGGTGGTGAGAGATATGGGGAGGCCGAGCCAGGTCAGAAGGAGGCAGACGGGACAGGAAAAAGCCGCCCGCACAGCGAGGCGGACTGGCGGCCCCGCTCTGCGTGATCGCCGACGTTTTGGGCTTCCCACCTGGCCTGCCTCACCCGCCATCTCCCGTCTCCCGATCCTCCACCTTTGCTTGCCTCGCCTTTCCCCCTCACCCGGCTGCTCTGTGACCTTGACTTCTTCTTGCTTCACCTCCCACCTCCATCGATCCGCTTCGTCTCGCGTCCATCCTCCACGCACCCATGTCGAGCTCGACGCGCTCCCTCTTCCGCGCCGCCGCATCCGAGCGCAAGGCTGCGGGGAGCAGCGGCATCCAGGACCCGTTTGCCTCGTACAACCCCAGCACGGGCGCGCTCCGCTGCTCGGCGTGCAACTACCTGGCCATCAAGCACGAGAGCCTCTGGGCATCGCACGCTTCCAGCAAGAGCCACAGGACCAACGCGGCGAGGATCAAGGCCGAGAGGGAGCGGCAGGACGAGGCGCTCCTGGCGCGTCAGAGCGCCAACCACGAGGGCAAGCGCAAGGCCGACGACGATGGCTACGGCCAGCCGACGGAGAGAGGACAGGGCACCGGAGAGGGAGACTCGAAGCGGGCCAAGGTCGATACGGAAACCGCGGCTGGTGACGCCGGCGCCGAGGACATTGATCCCGAATGGGAGGCGTTCCAGCGCGAGATTGCCGAGGCCGAGGCGAGCGCCACCCAGGCAGCGGATCCGGTGCAGGCGCAGTACGCCAGTGCCACCATCGAGGTCGAGCCGGTGATCAAAGGCCGAGGAGCGGACGCAGCAGCAGCGGCAGGCACCGCCGATGGCGAGGGCGGCGAGGGTCAAGATGGGCAGCCCGCCGAGGAGGAGACCGAGGAAGAGAGACGAGCGCGGCGAGAGCAAGAGGAGCGCGAGGAGATCTACTCGCGGTACGAAGAGGAGCAGCGGATCCAGGACGAGGCCGAGGAGCGGTGAGTGCGGGCGAGCATAGGACGAGCGACCCGTACTAGTCGGTCGACTGCTGCTGACACTCGGTCGTTGCTCTGCCCCCCCAATCCCCTCTTTGAATGGCCGTGTCTAGGGTGTCGGCGCTCAAGGCCAAGCTGGAGCGGCTCAAGGCAGCTCGCCTGGCCAAGAAGCAGAAGCAGCCGCCTCAACAAGTGCGAGATGGCGACAAGAAGAGGGAGGAGGAGGCGGCTTAGAAGGGTCTTGCCGTCGCTGCTCCCGACGGCATAGAGGCCGCAGACTGTAGAGGCGAGCTGCTGCCTTTGGTCGTCGGTTTCGCACCCCATTGATACCCGTCTTGGCGCTGTTGGACTGTGTGCTGCTGCGCTTTTGGCATCGTAGCATTCGTTGTCGTCGGCCTGTTTTCCAGCTGGGTGGACGCAGCGAGCAGATGGCGCGCTCCCGGCCAGGCCCTTTGGCTGAGCGCGGCGCGTGCAAAGGTCGGCCTGGAAGCCCGCCGCGTGTGGAGGTGGTGGGCCCGGGTCGCGGCCAAAGAAAGCTCGAGAAGCTTTGGCCGGCCAGCTGGGGTGCAGCGCCTCGTCGCGGGCCACTGAGCCAGGCAGCCAGGCAGCCAGGCAAGGCAGCCCTGGCCGCCCAGCGCAGCCAGACAGAAGTGCAGCGAAGCGGAAAGGCCAGCCCGTGATCGAGCCACGCAGCAGAAGAACCCTACCCTGCCCCAACCTTGACCTTCGCTCCCACTACTCTTACTCGCTCCCTCCCTCCTCTCGCCACCGCCACCATCTCTCTCTCTCTCTCTCTCTCTCTCTATCCGTATATACCCCTTCATCGCCACCTCGACCACCCCGCAACCAACGCCCATAGGCTATCCATCGCCCCATCTAACCCCGCTCTCAAGCAACAGACGACACCCACCATGTCGGCCGCCGAGCTCAAGGCCAAGGGCAACGCCGCCTTCGCCTCCAAGGACTACACCACCGCCATCCAGCACTACACCGACGCCATCGCCGCCGCATCCTCCCCCGAAGACGCCGTCCACGTCCTCTACTCGAACCGCAGCGCGTGCTACTCGGGCCTCAAGCAGTGGGACCAGGCGCTCCAGGACGCAGACGAGTGCATCAAGGCCAACCCCGACTTTGCAAAGGGCTACGGCCGCAAGGGCGGCGCACTCCACGGCGCACGCAAGCTCCAAGAGGCCGTCGACGCCTACAAGCAGGGCCTCGACAAGGCTCCCCAGGACGCCGGCCTCAAAAAGGGCCTCGAAGACGTCCAGCGCGCCCTCGACGCCGACGCCGCCTCGGGCCCCGAGGCGTCCATCGGCAACATGTTCAGCGACCCGGACATGTTTTCCAAGATCGCCGCCAACCCAAAGACGGCCCCGCTCCTCGCCGACGCCGCCTTTGTCGCCAAGCTGCGCCAGATCCAGGCCAACCCCAAGGAGGCCGGCATGGCCTTCCAGGACCCCAGGATGATCCAGGTCATGGGCGTGCTGATGGGCATCGACCTCCAGGCCTTTGAGAGGCCCCAGGGCTCCGACGAGCTGCCCGCCGACCTCGAGGGCAAGCGCGACCAGATCGACGCGCAGACCAAGGCGGCGGCCGCGGCGGCCGCGCCATCGGCGGAGACTGGTGCCGAGGCCTCCTCGTCGTCGTCGTCCAAGCCTGCCCCCGCTCCGGCAAAGGACGAGGCTGGTACAAAGACGGCAGCGCCGGCCGAGGACGTCGAGATGCACGATGCGGCGGGCGACGACGACAAGAAGGCCAAGGAGGCGGCCGACGCCGAAAAGAAGCTGGGCAACGAGCGCTACCTCAAGAAGGACTTTGAGCCGGCCATCGCCCACTATCAGAAGGCGTGGGAGCTGTACAAGGACATCACCTACCTCAACAACCTGGCGGCGTGCTACTTTGAGCAAGGCCGGTACGACGAGTGCATCAAGACGTGCGAGACGGCCGTCGAAGAGGGACGGGCGGCGCGCGCCGACTACAAGCTGATTGCCAAGGCGTTTGGGCGGATCGGCACGGCGTACGCCAAGCAGGACGACCTGGAGCGCGCCATTGCCAACTGGAACAAGTCGCTCACCGAGCACCGCACGCCCGACGTGCTGGCCAAGCTGCGCGACGCCGAGAAGCTGCAGCGCGAGCGGGCGCGCCAGGCCTACATCGACCCGGCCAAGGCCGAAGAGGAGCGCAACCGGGGCAACGAGCTGTACAAGAAGGGCGACTTTCCCGGCTCGGTCTCGGCCTACTCGGAGGCCATCAAGCGCGACCCGTCGGACCCGCGCGGCTACACCAACCGCGCCTCGGCCTACACCAAGCTGGCGGCGCTGCCCGAGGCGCTCAAGGACTGCGACGAGGCCATCCGGATCGACGCCAAGTTTGTCAAGGGCTACATCCGCAAGTCCAACGTGCTCTTTGCCATGAAGGAGTACACCAAGGCCATGGAGGCCATCCAGCTCGCCGAGACGGTCGACGCCGAGCAGGAGGGCGGCGCCAAGAATGCGCGCGAGATCCAGCAGCAGAGCGCAAAGTGCATGCAGGCCCTCTACTCGCAGCGCAGCGGCGAGTCGGACGAGGAGACGCTCCAGCGCGCCATGCGCGACCCGGACGTGGCCGCCATCATGCAGGACCCCGTCATGCAGAGCATCCTCCAGCAGGCCCAGGGCAACCCGGCCGCGCTCCAGGAGCACATGAAGAGCCCCATTATCCGCGACAAGATCCACAAGCTCATCGCCGCCGGCATCATCAAGACGCGCTGAGCGGCCAAGGCGAAAGGCGAGAGGCGAGAGGCGGCCGAGGGAGATCTCTCGACTCCCGCCGAGGGAGAGGCGAGGAGAGGCGGCGGCGAGAGGTGACGTGTAAATAGCAACGACCACAACAAAACGCAGCGGTCGAGCGGTCGAGCGAGGCGTACGAGCCGGCAAAGTCGCCCGAGGGAGGACGGACGGACGGACGGACGGGAGCCGACCTGCCTCTGCAATGTCGCTTCTGCTGCTGCAATGGATCACCGCACATCCACCATGATTACCGAGACCGTCGCAGACGTCGTTTGTATGCCTGCCTGTGTGTGTGTGTGTGTGTGTGTGTGTGTGTGTGTGTGTGTGTGTGTGTGTGTGTGTGTGTGTGTGTGTGTGTGTGTGTGTGTGTGTGTGTGTGTGTGTGTGTGTGTGTGTGTGTGTGTGTGTGTGTGTGTGTGTGTGTGTGTGTCGTGTGTCGTGTCGTCGTGTCGTCGTCGTCGTCGTCGTCGTCGTCGTCGTCGTCGTCGTCGTCGTCGTCGTCGTCGTCGTCGTACGTCGTCGTCGTCGTACGTCG